>NW_027363422.1:600000-863906 GCF_046119375.1 Phyllobates terribilis
AGTTGTGTGTGTATTTTGGAAAATTGCGTGTGTGATAGTAGTAGAGTTGTGTGTATGCAGGAGAGATGTGTGTATGTAGGAAAGAGGGTGGAAACTTATCAATGCTATAGGACCTATGCAAGAACCTAACATGATCAAATTTGACTCATGACAATACAGCTTTAAAAAATGCATTGGCAGCAATTGTACCGATCATCTACTTTCAATGAATTATCAGCAAATTGGTGAAAGTACACCTATTAAAAAAAAAATAACAGCCTCCTCCATATCCCCTCTAGCTGTCCTGTCCATCACCAAGATAGGTGCGTTTTCTGCCATTTTAGGTAGAAGTAATGTTCAACCAATTTGCTTCTAATTTAGACAAAGTAGTAGGAAAGTTTATCAAACAAACTCTACATATGAGCTCTATCTATTTTACAATACGTGTAATATGTATTCACAAAATGTCCATTTTCTATATGTGTGAACTTCACATCTTTTTTTTTTTTAGTAAGTTTTAGTGCATGATGAGGTGGTGTTTACCTATAGGATCCACCATCTCTTGGACTGGGCACCATTGATGGTATTTATTGGGCCCCACGTTCTTAAGTAAATCTCAATATTGCTTCAAAAAGGTAGCTATGCATATACAGTTTACAGACAGAATGTTAACATATTAAGCAAGAGTGTGACAACTTATCAGTGCTAAATGTGCCATAAAAAACCCAGCATGTAAAATTCTTAGCTTTGACAAGTGACAACATATCTGGCAAAATGCATTGTAAACCAAATGTAATTTTTAGCTGCAGTAAATTTTAGACAATCAAAATGATGTTAAAATGTGTGTGTTTCTTACAGTCTAGAGGCTGCTTATTCTGATGGAGGAAAACACTGACAGCATCCTTCATGATCACTGAAAGAACTGTTCTCCTTTCTCCTGCCCCACACTGATCTATCTGATCGGTGCAGTGCAGGGGAGAAAGTCACCAGGACTTGCACGGATGTTGCGCATCCTGTGTAGCTGAAAAAACTTCTGCAAGACTAGCCCTTGGACCTCTTTATGAAAAGAAGAACGACACTCCTGATATGTGAGGTGGCATGGATAGGGTCCCAATCAAACAAAGTTGTTGATTAGCCATTGAACCTTTCAGGTCATGTGATCAGTCACATTCCTGGAAGGAATTTCAAGATGTGGTAATGTATACGATGGATGAGTGTACATAAATATATATATATATATATATAAGTGTTTGTGTGTGTGGAGCTGCATGAGTATATAAGAGAGCTGTTGGTGTATGTAAGAAAGCTGTGTACAAGTATGTAGCAAAACAGTGCGTGTATGTAACAGAGGTGTAAGTGCATACTTCAAAGCTGTAGAAAAGCTATATGTGTTAGAACTGTGTTTGTGTATGGAGGAGAGTTGTGTGTGTATTTTGGAAAATTGCGTGTGTGATAGTAGTAGAGTTGTGTGTATGCAGGAGAGATGTGTGTATGTAGGAAAGAGGGTGGAAACTTATCAATGCTATAGGACCTATGCAAGAACCTAACATGATCAAATTTGACTCATGACAATACAGCTTTAAAAAATGCATTGGCAGCAATTGTACCGATCATCTACTTTCAATGAATTATCAGCAAATTGGTGAAAGTACACCTATTAAAAAAAAAATAACAGCCTCCTCCATATCCCCTCTAGCTGTCCTGTCCATCACCAAGATAGGTGCGTTTTCTGCCATTTTAGGTAGAAGTAATGTTCAACCAATTTGCTTCTAATTTAGACAAAGTAGTAGGAAAGTTTATCAAACAAACTCTACATATGAGCTCTATCTATTTTACAATACGTGTAATATGTATTCACAAAATGTCCATTTTCTATATGTGTGAACTTCACATCTTTTTTTTTTTAGTAAGTTTTAGTGCATGATGAGGTGGTGTTTACCTATAGGATCCACCATCTCTTGGACTGGGCACCATTGATGGTATTTATTGGGCCCCACGTTCTTAAGTAAATCTCAATATTGCTTCAAAAAGGTAGCTATGCATATACAGTTTACAGACAGAATGTTAACATATTAAGCAAGAGTGTGACAACTTATCAGTGCTAAATGTGCCATAAAAAAACCCAGCATGTAAAATTCTTAGCTTTGACAAGTGACAACATATCTGGCAAAATGCATTGTAAACCAAATGTAATTTTTAGCTGCAGTAAATTTTAGACAATCAAAATGATGTTAAAATGTGTGTGTTTCTTACAGTCTAGAGGCTGCTTATTCTGATGGAGGAAAACACTGACAGCATCCTTCATGATCACTGAAAGAACTGTTCTCCTTTCTCCTGCCCCACACTGATCTATCTGATCGGTGCAGTGCAGGGGAGAAAGTCACCAGGACTTGCACGGATGTTGCGCATCCTGTGTAGCTGAAAAAACTTCTGCAAGACTAGCCCTTGGACCTCTTTATGAAAAGAAGAACGACACTCCTGATATGTGAGGTGGCATGGATAGGGTCCCAATCAAACAAAGTTGTTGATTAGCCATTGAACCTTTCAGGTCATGTGATCAGTCACATTCCTGGAAGGAATTTCAAGATGTGGTAATGTATACGATGGATGAGTGTACATATATATATATATATATATATAAGTGTTTGTGTGTGTGGAGCTGCATGAGTATATAAGAGAGCTGTTGGTGTATGTAAGAAAGCTGTGTACAAGTATGTAGTAAAACAGTGCGTGTATGTAACAGAGGTGTAAGTGCATACTTCAAAGCTGTAGAAAAGCTATATGTGTTAGAACTGTGTTTGTGTATGGAGGAGAGTTGTGTGTGTATTTTGGAAAATTGCGTGTGTGATAGTAGTAGAGTTGTGCGTATGCAGGAGAGATGTGTGTATGTAGGAAAGAGGGTGGAAACTTATCAATGCTATAGGACCTATGCAAGAACCTAACATGATCAAATTTGACTCATGACAATACAGCTTTAAAAAATGCATTGGCAGCAATTGTACCGATCATCTACTTTCAATGAATTATCAGCAAATTGGTGAAAGTACACCTATTAAAAAAAAAATAACAGCCTCCTCCATATCCCCTCTAGCTGTCCTGTCCATCACCAAGATAGGTGCGTTTTCTGCCATTTTAGGTAGAAGTAATGTTCAACCAATTTGCTTCTAATTTAGACAAAGTAGTAGGAAAGTTTATCAAACAAACTCTACATATGAGCTCTATCTATTTTACAATACGTGTAATATGTATTCACAAAATGTCCATTTTCTATATGTGTGAACTTCACATCTTTTTTTTTTTTAGTAAGTTTTAGTGCATGATGAGGTGGTGTTTACCTATAGGATCCACCATCTCTTGGACTGGGCACCATTGATGGTATTTATTGGGCCCCACGTTCTTAAGTAAATCTCAATATTGCTTCAAAAAGGTAGCTATGCATATACAGTTTACAGACAGAATGTTAACATATTAAGCAAGAGTGTGACAACTTATCAGTGCTAAATGTGCCATAAAAAACCCAGCATGTAAAATTCTTAGCTTTGACAAGTGACAACATATCTGGCAAAATGCATTGTAAACCAAATGTAATTTTTAGCTGCAGTAAATTTTAGACAATCAAAATGATGTTAAAATGTGTGTGTTTCTTACAGTCTAGAGGCTGCTTATTCTGATGGAGGAAAACACTGACAGCATCCTTCATGATCACTGAAAGAACTGTTCTCCTTTCTCCTGCCCCACACTGATCTATCTGATCGGTGCAGTGCAGGGGAGAAAGTCACCAGGACTTGCACGGATGTTGCGCATCCTGTGTAGCTGAAAAAACTTCTGCAAGACTAGCCCTTGGACCTCTTTATGAAAAGAAGAACGACACTCCTGATATGTGAGGTGGCATGGATAGGGTCCCAATCAAACAAAGTTGTTGATTAGCCATTGAACCTTTCAGGTCATGTGATCAGTCACATTCCTGGAAGGAATTTCAAGATGTGGTAATGTATACGATGGATGAGTGTACATATATATATATATATATATATATATAAGTGTTTGTGTGTGTGGAGCTGCATGAGTATATAAGAGAGCTGTTGGTGTATGTAAGAAAGCTGTGTACAAGTATGTAGTAAAACAGTGTGTGTATGTAACAGAGGTGTAAGTGCATACTTCAAAGCTGTAGAAAAGCTATATGTGTTAGAACTGTGTTTGTGTATGGAGGAGAGTTGTGTGTGTATTTTGGAAAATTGCGTGTGTGATAGTAGTAGAGTTGTGCATATGCAGGAGAGATGTGTGTATGTAGGAAAGAGGGTGGAAACTTATCAATGCTATAGGACCTATGCAAGAACCTAACATGATCAAATTTGACTCATGACAATACAGCTTTAAAAAATGCATTGGCAGCAATTGTACCGATCATCTACTTTCAATGAATTATCAGCAAATTGGTGAAAGTACACCTATTAAAAAAAAAAATAACAGCCTCCTCCATATCCCCTCTAGCTGTCCTGTCCATCACCAAGATAGGTGCGTTTTCTGCCATTTTAGGTAGAAGTAATGTTCAACCAATTTGCTTCTAATTTAGACAAAGTAGTAGGAAAGTTTATCAAGCAAACTCTACATATGAGCTCTATCTATTTTACAATACGTGTAATATGTATTCACAAAATGTCCATTTTCTATATGTGTGAACTTCACATCTTTTTTTTTTTTAGTAAGTTTTAGTGCATGATGAGGTGGTGTTTACCTATAGGATCCACCATCTCTTGGACTGGGCACCATTGATGGTATTTATTGGGCCCCACGTTCTTAAGTAAATCTCAATATTGCTTCAAAAAGGTAGCTATGCATATACAGTTTACAGACAGAATGTTAACATATTAAGCAAGAGTGTGACAACTTATCAGTGCTAAATGTGCCATAAAAAAATCCAGCATGTAAAATTCTTAGCTTTGACAAGTGACAACATATCTGGCAAAATGCATTGTAAACCAAATGTAATTTTTAGCTGCAGTAAATTTTAGACAATCAAAATGATGTTAAAATGTGTGTGTTTCTTACAGTCTAGAGGCTGCTTATTCTGATGGAGGAAAACACTGACAGCATCCTTCATGATCACTGAAAGAACTGTTCTCCTTTCTCCTGCCCCACACTGATCTATCTGATCGGTGCAGTGCAGGGGAGAAAGTCACCAGGACTTGCACGGATGTTGCGCATCCTGTGTAGCAGAAAAAACTTCTGCAAGACTAGCCCTTGGACCTCTTTATGAAAAGAAGAACGACACTCCTGATATGTGAGGTGGCATGGATAGGGTCCCAATCAAACAAAGTTGTTGATTAGCCATTGAACCTTTCAGGTCATGTGATCAGTCACATTCCTGGAAGGAATTTCAAGATGTGGTAATGTATACGATGGATGAGTGTACATATATATATATATATATATATAAGTGTTTGTGTGTGTGGAGCTGCATGAGTATATAAGAGAGCTGTTGGTGTATGTAAGAAAGCTGTGTACAAGTATGTAGTAAAACAGTGCGTGTATGTAACAGAGGTGTAAGTGCATACTTCAAAGCTGTAGAAAAGCTATATGTGTTAGAACTGTGTTTGTGTATGGAGGAGAGTTGTGTGTGTATTTTGGAAAATTGCGTGTGTGATAGTAGTAGAGTTGTGCGTATGCAGGAGAGATGTGTGTATGTAGGAAAGAGGGTGGAAACTTATCAATGCTATAGGACCTATGCAAGAACCTAACATGATCAAATTTGACTCATGACAATACAGCTTTAAAAAATGCATTGGCAGCAATTGTACCGATCATCTACTTTCAATGAATTATCAGCAAATTGGTGAAAGTACACCTATTAAAAAAAAAAATAACAGCCTCCTCCATATCCCCTCTAGCTGTCCTGTCCATCACCAAGATAGGTGCGTTTTCTGCCATTTTAGGTAGAAGTAATGTTCAACCAATTTGCTTCTAATTTAGACAAAGTAGTAGGAAAGTTTATCAAACAAACTCTACATATGAGCTCTATCTATTTTACAATACGTGTAATATGTATTCACAAAATGTCCATTTTCTATATGTGTGAACTTCACATCTTTTTTTTTTTTAGTAAGTTTTAGTGCATGATGAGGTGGTGTTTACCTATAGGATCCACCATCTCTTGGACTGGGCACCATTGATGGTATTTATTGGGCTCCACATTCTTAAGTAAATCTCAATATTGCTTCAAAAAGGTAGCTATGCATATACAGTTTACAGACAGAATGTTAACATATTAAGCAAGAGTGTGACAACTTATCAGTGCTAAATGTGCCATAAAAAAACCCAGCATGTAAAATTCTTAGCTTTGACAAGTGACAACATATCTGGCAAAATGCATTGTAAACCAAATGTAATTTTTAGCTGCAGTAAATTTTAGACAATCAAAATGATGTTAAAATGTGTGTGTTTCTTACAGTCTAGAGGCTGCTTATTCTGATGGAGGAAAACACTGACAGCATCCTTCATGATCACTGAAAGAACTGTTCTCCTTTCTCCTGCCCCACACTGATCTATCTGATCGGTGCAGTGCAGGGGAGAAAGTCACCAGGACTTGCACGGATGTTGCGCATCCTGTGTAGCTGAAAAAACTTCTGCAAGACTAGCCCTTGGACCTCTTTATGAAAAGAAGAACGACACTCCTGATATGTGAGGTGGCATGGATAGGGTCCCAATCAAACAAAGTTGTTGATTAGCCATTGAACCTTTCAGGTCATGTGATCAGTCACATTCCTGGAAGGAATTTCAAGATGTGGTAATGTATACGATGGATGAGTGTAAATATATATATATATATATATATAAGTGTTTGTGTGTGTGGAGCTGCATGAGTATATAAGAGAGCTGTTGGTGTATGTAAGAAAGCTGTGTACAAGTATGTAGTAAAACAGTGCGTGTATGTAACAGAGGTGTAAGTGCATACTTCAAAGCTGTAGAAAAGCTATATGTGTTAGAACTGTGTTTGTGTATGGAGGAGAGTTGTGTGTGTATTTTGGAAAATTGCGTGTGTGATAGTAGTAGAGTTGTGCGTATGCAGGAGAGATGTGTGTATGTAGGAAAGAGGGTGGAAACTTATCAATGCTATAGGACCTATGCAGGAACCTAACATGATCAAATTTGACTCATGACAATACAGCTTTAAAAAATGCATTGGCAGCAATTGTACCGATCATCTACTTTCAATGAATTATCAGCAAATTGGTGAAAGTACACCTATTAAAAAAAAAATAACAGCCTCCTCCATATCCCCTCTAGCTGTCCTGTCCATCACCAAGATAGGTGCGTTTTCTGCCATTTTAGGTAGAAGTAATGTTCAACCAATTTGCTTCTAATTTAGACAAAGTAGTAGGAAAGTTTATCAAACAAACTCTACATATGAGCTCTATCTATTTTACAATACGTGTAATATGTATTCACAAAATGTCCATTTTCTATATGTGTGAACTTCACATCTTTTTTTTTTTTAGTAAGTTTTAGTGCATGATGAGGTGGTGTTTACCTATAGGATCCACCAGCTCTTGGACTGGGCACCATTGATGGTATTTATTGGGCCCCACGTTCTTAAGTAAATCTCAATATTGCTTCAAAAAGGTAGCTATGCATATACAGTTTACAGACAGAATGTTAACATATTAAGCAAGAGTGTGACAACTTATCAGTGCTAAATGTGCCATAAAAAAACCCAGCATGTAAAATTCTTAGCTTTGACAAGTGACAACATATCTGGCAAAATGCATTGTAAACCAAATGTAATTTTTAGCTGCAGTAAATTTTAGACAATCAAAATGATGTTAAAATGTGTGTGTTTCTTACAGTCTAGAGGCTGCTTATTCTGATGGAGGAAAACACTGACAGCATCCTTCATGATCACTGAAAGAACTGTTCTCCTTTCTCCTGCCCCACACTGATCTATCTGATCGGTGCAGTGCAGGGGAGAAAGTCACCAGGACTTGCACGGATGTTGCGCATCCTGTGTAGCTGAAAAAACTTCTGCAAGACTAGCCCTTGGACCTCTTTATGAAAAGAAGAACGACACTCCTGATATGTGAGGTGGCATGGATAGGGTCCCAATCAAACAAAGTTGTTGATTAGCCATTGAACCTTTCAGGTCATGTGATCAGTCACATTCCTGGAAGGAATTTCAAGATGTGGTAATGTATACGATGGATGAGTGTACATATATATATATATATATATAAGTGTTTGTGTGTGTGGAGCTGCATGAGTATATAAGAGAGCTGTTGGTGTATGTAAGAAAGCTGTGTACAAGTATGTAGTAAAACAGTGCGTGTATGTAACAGAGGTGTAAGTGCATACTTCAAAGCTGTAGAAAAGCTATATGTGTTAGAACTGTGTTTGTGTATGGAGGAGAGTTGTGTGTGTATTTTGGAAAATTGCGTGTGTGATAGTAGTAGAGTTGTGCGTATGCAGGAGAGATGTGTGTATGTAGGAAAGAGGGTGGAAACTTATCAATGCTATAGGACCTATGCAAGAACCTAACATGATCAAATTTGACTCATGACAATACAGCTTTAAAAAATGCATTGGCAGCAATTGTACCGATCATCTACTTTCAATGAATTATCAGCAAATTGGTGAAAGTACACCTATTAAAAAAAAAATAACAGCCTCCTCCATATCCCCTCTAGCTGTCCTGTCCATCACCAAGATAGGTGCGTTTTCTGCCATTTTAGGTAGAAGTAATGTTCAACCAATTTGCTTCTAATTTAGACAAAGTAGTAGGAAAGTTTATCAAACAAACTCTACATATGAGCTCTATCTATTTTACAATACGTGTAATATGTATTCACAAAATGTCCATTTTCTATATGTGTGAACTTCACATCTTTTTTTTTTTTAGTAAGTTTTAGTGCATGATGAGGTGGTGTTTACCTATAGGATCCACCATCTCTTGGACTGGGCACCATTGATGGTATTTATTGGGCCCCACGTTCTTAAGTAAATCTCAATATTGCTTCAAAAAGGTAGCTATGCATATACAGTTTACAGACAGAATGTTAACATATTAAGCAAGAGTGTGACAACTTATCAGTGCTAAATGTGCCATAAAAAAACCCAGCATGTAAAATTCTTAGCTTTGACAAGTGACAACATATCTGGCAAAATGCATTGTAAACCAAATGTAATTTTTAGCTGCAGTAAATTTTAGACAATCAAAATGATGTTAAAATGTGTGTGTTTCTTACAGTCTAGAGGCTGCTTATTCTGATGGAGGAAAACACTGACAGCATCCTTCATGATCACTGAAAGAACTGTTCTCCTTTCTCCTGCCCCACACTGATCTATCTGATCGGTGCAGTGCAGGGGAGAAAGTCACCAGGACTTGCACGGATGTTGCGCATCCTGTGTAGCAGAAAAAACTTCTGCAAGACTAGCCCTTGGACCTCTTTATGAAAAGAAGAACGACACTCCTGATATGTGAGGTGGCATGGATAGGGTCCCAATCAAACAAAGTTGTTGATTAGCCATTGAACCTTTCAGGTCATGTGATCAGTCACATTCCTGGAAGGAATTTCAAGATGTGGTAATGTATACGATGGATGAGTGTACATATATATATATATATATATATAAGTGTTTGTGTGTGTGGAGCTGCATGAGTATATAAGAGAGCTGTTGGTGTATGTAAGAAAGCTGTGTACAAGTATGTAGTAAAACAGTGCGTGTATGTAACAGAGGTGTAAGTGCATACTTCAAAGCTGTAGAAAAGCTATATGTGTTAGAACTGTGTTTGTGTATGGAGGAGAGTTGTGTGTGTATTTTGGAAAATTGCGTGTGTGATAGTAGTAGAGTTGTGCGTATGCAGGAGAGATGTGTGTATGTAGGAAAGAGGGTGGAAACTTATCAATGCTATAGGACCTATGCAGGAACCTAACATGATCAAATTTGACTCATGACAATACAGCTTTAAAAAATGCATTGGCAGCAATTGTACCGATCATCTACTTTCAATGAATTATCAGCAAATTGGTGAAAGTACACCTATTAAAAAAAAAATAACAGCCTCCTCCATATCCCCTCTAGCTGTCCTGTCCATCACCAAGATAGGTGCGTTTTCTGCCATTTTAGGTAGAAGTAATGTTCAACCAATTTGCTTCTAATTTAGACAAAGTAGTAGGAAAGTTTATCAAACAAACTCTACATATGAGCTCTATCTATTTTACAATACGTGTAATATGTATTCACAAAATGTCCATTTTCTATATGTGTGAACTTCACATCTTTTTTTTTTTTAGTAAGTTTTAGTGCATGATGAGGTGGTGTTTACCTATAGGATCCACCATCTCTTGGACTGGGCACCATTGATGGTATTTATTGGGCCCCACGTTCTTAAGTAAATCTCAATATTGCTTCAAAAAGGTAGCTATGCATATACAGTTTACAGACAGAATGTTAACATATTAAGCAAGAGTGTGACAACTTATCAGTGCTAAATGTGCCATAAAAAAACCCAGCATGTAAAATTCTTAGCTTTGACAAGTGACAACATATCTGGCAAAATGCATTGTAAACCAAATGTAATTTTTAGCTGCAGTAAATTTTAGACAATCAAAATGATGTTAAAATGTGTGTGTTTCTTACAGTCTAGAGGCTGCTTATTCTGATGGAGGAAAACACTGACAGCATCCTTCATGATCACTGAAAGAACTGTTCTCCTTTCTCCTGCCCCACACTGATCTATCTGATCGGTGCAGTGCAGGGGAGAAAGTCACCAGGACTTGCACGGATGTTGCGCATCCTGTGTAGCAGAAAAAACTTCTGCAAGACTAGCCCTTGGACCTCTTTATGAAAAGAAGAACGACACTCCTGATATGTGAGGTGGCATGGATAGGGTCCCAATCAAACAAAGTTGTTGATTAGCCATTGAACCTTTCAGGTCATGTGATCAGTCACATTCCTGGAAGGAATTTCAAGATGTGGTAATGTATACGATGGATGAGTGTACATATATATATATATATATATATATAAGTGTTTGTGTGTGTGGAGCTGCATGAGTATATAAGAGAGCTGTTGGTGTATGTAAGAAAGCTGTGTACAAGTATGTAGTAAAACAGTGCGTGTATGTAACAGAGGTGTAAGTGCATACTTCAAAGCTGTAGAAAAGCTATATGTGTTAGAACTGTGTTTGTGTATGGAGGAGAGTTGTGTGTGTATTTTGGAAAATTGCGTGTGTGATAGTAGTAGAGTTGTGCGTATGCAGGAGAGATGTGTGTATGTAGGAAAGAGGGTGGAAACTTATCAATGCTATAGGACCTATGCAGGAACCTAACATGATCAAATTTGACTCATGACAATACAGCTTTAAAAAATGCATTGGCAGCAATTGTACCGATCATCTACTTTCAATGAATTATCAGCAAATTGGTGAAAGTACACCTATTAAAAAAAAAATAACAGCCTCCTCCATATCCCCTCTAGCTGTCCTGTCCATCACCAAGATAGGTGCGTTTTCTGCCATTTTAGGTAGAAGTAATGTTCAACCAATTTGCTTCTAATTTAGACAAAGTAGTAGGAAAGTTTATCAAACAAACTCTACATATGAGCTCTATCTATTTTACAATACGTGTAATATGTATTCACAAAATGTCCATTTTCTATATGTGTGAACTTCACATCTTTTTTTTTTTTAGTAAGTTTTAGTGCATGATGAGGTGGTGTTTACCTATAGGATCCACCAGCTCTTGGACTGGGCACCATTGATGGTATTTATTGGGCCCCACGTTCTTAAGTAAATCTCAATATTGCTTCAAAAAGGTAGCTATGCATATACAGTTTACAGACAGAATGTTAACATATTAAGCAAGAGTGTGACAACTTATCAGTGCTAAATGTGCCATAAAAAAACCCAGCATGTAAAATTCTTAGCTTTGACAAGTGACAACATATCTGGCAAAATGCATTGTAAACCAAATGTAATTTTTAGCTGCAGTAAATTTTAGACAATCAAAATGATGTTAAAATGTGTGTGTTTCTTACAGTCTAGAGGCTGCTTATTCTGATGGAGGAAAACACTGACAGCATCCTTCATGATCACTGAAAGAACTGTTCTCCTTTCTCCTGCCCCACACTGATCTATCTGATCGGTGCAGTGCAGGGGAGAAAGTCACCAGGACTTGCACGGATGTTGCGCATCCTGTGTAGCTGAAAAAACTTCTGCAAGACTAGCCCTTGGACCTCTTTATGAAAAGAAGAACGACACTCCTGATATGTGAGGTGGCATGGATAGGGTCCCAATCAAACAAAGTTGTTGATTAGCCATTGAACCTTTCAGGTCATGTGATCAGTCACATTCCTGGAAGGAATTTCAAGATGTGGTAATGTATACGATGGATGAGTGTACATATATATATATATATATATAAGTGTTTGTGTGTGTGGAGCTGCATGAGTATATAAGAGAGCTGTTGGTGTATGTAAGAAAGCTGTGTACAAGTATGTAGTAAAACAGTGCGTGTATGTAACAGAGGTGTAAGTGCATACTTCAAAGCTGTAGAAAAGCTATATGTGTTAGAACTGTGTTTGTGTATGGAGGAGAGTTGTGTGTGTATTTTGGAAAATTGCGTGTGTGATAGTAGTAGAGTTGTGCGTATGCAGGAGAGATGTGTGTATGTAGGAAAGAGGGTGGAAACTTATCAATGCTATAGGACCTATGCAAGAACCTAACATGATCAAATTTGACTCATGACAATACAGCTTTAAAAAATGCATTGGCAGCAATTGTACCGATCATCTACTTTCAATGAATTATCAGCAAATTGGTGAAAGTACACCTATTAAAAAAAAAATAACAGCCTCCTCCATATCCCCTCTAGCTGTCCTGTCCATCACCAAGATAGGTGCGTTTTCTGCCATTTTAGGTAGAAGTAATGTTCAACCAATTTGCTTCTAATTTAGACAAAGTAGTAGGAAAGTTTATCAAACAAACTCTACATATGAGCTCTATCTATTTTACAATACGTGTAATATGTATTCACAAAATGTCCATTTTCTATATGTGTGAACTTCACATCTTTTTTTTTTTTAGTAAGTTTTAGTGCATGATGAGGTGGTGTTTACCTATAGGATCCACCATCTCTTGGACTGGGCACCATTGATGGTATTTATTGGGCCCCACGTTCTTAAGTAAATCTCAATATTGCTTCAAAAAGGTAGCTATGCATATACTGTTTACAGACAGAATGTTAACATATTAAGCAAGAGTGTGACAACTTATCAGTGCTAAATGTGCCATAAAAAAACCCAGCATGTAAAATTCTTAGCTTTGACAAGTGACAACATATCTGGCAAAATGCATTGTAAACCAAATGTAATTTTTAGCTGCAGTAAATTTTAGACAATCAAAATGATGTTAAAATGTGTGTGTTTCTTACAGTCTAGAGGCTGCTTATTCTGATGGAGGAAAACACTGACAGCATCCTTCATGATCACTGAAAAAACTGTTCTCCTTTCTCCTGCCCCACACTGATCTATCTGATCGGTGCAGTGCAGGGGAGAAAGTCACCAGGACTTGCACGGATGTTGCGCATCCTGTGTAGCAGAAAAAACTTCTGCAAGACTAGCCCTTGGACCTCTTTATGAAAAGAAGAACGACACTCCTGATATGTGAGGTGGCATGGATAGGGTCCCAATCAAACAAAGTTGTTGATTAGCCATTGAACCTTTCAGGTCATGTGATCAGTCACATTCCTGGAAGGAATTTCAAGATGTGGTAATGTATACGATGGATGAGTGTACATATATATATATATATATATATAAGTGTTTGTGTGTGTGGAGCTGCATGAGTATATAAGAGAGCTGTTGGTGTATGTAAGAAAGCTGTGTACAAGTATGTAGTAAAACAGTGCGTGTATGTAACAGAGGTGTAAGTGCATACTTCAAAGCTGTAGAAAAGCTATATGTGTTAGAACTGTGTTTGTGTATGGAGGAGAGTTGTGTGTGTATTTTGGAAAATTGCGTGTGTGATAGTAGTAGAGTTGTGCGTATGCAGGAGAGATGTGTGTATGTAGGAAAGAGGGTGGAAACTTATCAATGCTATAGGACCTATGCAAGAACCTAACATGATCAAATTTGACTCATGACAATACAGCTTTAAAAAATGCATTGGCAGCAATTGTACCGATCATCTACTTTCAATGAATTATCAGCAAATTGGTGAAAGTACACCTATTAAAAAAAAAAATAACAGCCTCCTCCATATCCCCTCTAGCTGTCCTGTCCATCACCAAGATAGGTGCGTTTTCTGCCATTTTAGGTAGAAGTAATGTTCAACCAATTTGCTTCTAATTTAGACAAAGTAGTAGGAAAGTTTATCAAACAAACTCTACATATGAGCTCTATCTATTTTACAATACGTGTAATATGTATTCACAAAATGTCCATTTTCTATATGTGTGAACTTCACATCTTTTTTTTTTTTAGTAAGTTTTAGTGCATGATGAGGTGGTGTTTACCTATAGGATCCACCATCTCTTGGACTGGGCACCATTGATGGTATTTATTGGGCCCCACGTTCTTAAGTAAATCTCAATATTGCTTCAAAAAGGTAGCTATGCATATACAGTTTACAGACAGAATGTTAACATATTAAGCAAGAGTGTGACAACTTATCAGTGCTAAATGTGCCATAAAAAAACCCAGCATGTAAAATTCTTAGCTTTGACAAGTGACAACATATCTGGCAAAATGCATTGTAAACCAAATGTAATTTTTAGCTGCAGTAAATTTTAGACAATCAAAATGATGTTAAAATGTGTGTGTTTCTTACAGTCTAGAGGCTGCTTATTCTGATGGAGGAAAACACTGACAGCATCCTTCATGATCACTGAAAGAACTGTTCTCCTTTCTCCTGCCCCACACTGATCTATCTGATCGGTGCAGTGCAGGGGAGAAAGTCACCAGGACTTGCACGGATGTTGCGCATCCTGTGTAGCTGAAAAAACTTCTGCAAGACTAGCCCTTGGACCTCTTTATGAAAAGAAGAACGACACTCCTGATATGTGAGGTGGCATGGATAGGGTCCCAATCAAACAAAGTTGTTGATTAGCCATTGAACCTTTCAGGTCATGTGATCAGTCACATTCCTGGAAGGAATTTCAAGATGTGGTAATGTATACGATGGATGAGTGTACATATATATATATATATATATATAAGTGTTTGTGTGTGTGGAGCTGCATGAGTATATAAGAGAGCTGTTGGTGTATGTAAGAAAGCTGTGTACAAGTATGTAGTAAAACAGTGCGTGTATGTAACAGAGGTGTAAGTGCATACTTCAAAGCTGTAGAAAAGCTATATGTGTTAGAACTGTGTTTGTGTATGGAGGAGAGTTGTGTGTGTATTTTGGAAAATTGCGTGTGTGATAGTAGTAGAGTTGTGCGTATGCAGGAGAGATGTGTGTATGTAGGAAAGAGGGTGGAAACTTATCAATGCTATAGGACCTATGCAAGAACCTAACATGATCAAATTTGACTCATGACAATACAGCTTTAAAAAATGCATTGGCAGCAATTGTACCGATCATCTACTTTCAATGAATTATCAGCAAATTGGTGAAAGTACACCTATTAAAAAAAAAATAACAGCCTCCTCCATATCCCCTCTAGCTGTCCTGTCCATCACCAAGATAGGTGCGTTTTCTGCCATTTTAGGTAGAAGTAATGTTCAACCAATTTGCTTCTAATTTAGACAAAGTAGTAGGAAAGTTTATCAAACAAACTCTACATATGAGCTCTATCTATTTTACAATACGTGTAATATGTATTCACAAAATGTCCATTTTCTATATGTGTGAACTTCACATCTTTTTTTTTTTTAGTAAGTTTTAGTGCATGATGAGGTGGTGTTTACCTATAGGATCCACCATCTCTTGGACTGGGCACCATTGATGGTATTTATTGGGCCCCACGTTCTTAAGTAAATCTCAATATTGCTTCAAAAAGGTAGCTATGCATATACAGTTTACAGACAGAATGTTAACATATTAAGCAAGAGTGTGACAACTTATCAGTGCTAAATGTGCCATAAAAAAACCCAGCATGTAAAATTCTTAGCTTTGACAAGTGACAACATATCTGGCAAAATGCATTGTAAACCAAATGTAATTTTTAGCTGCAGTAAATTTTAGACAATCAAAATGATGTTAAAATGTGTGTGTTTCTTACAGTCTAGAGGCTGCTTATTCTGATGGAGGAAAACACTGACAGCATCCTTCATGATCACTGAAAGAACTGTTCTCCTTTCTCCTGCCCCACACTGATCTATCTGATCGGTGCAGTGCAGGGGAGAAAGTCACCAGGACTTGCACGGATGTTGCGCATCCTGTGTAGCAGAAAAAACTTCTGCAAGACTAGCCCTTGGACCTCTTTATGAAAAGAAGAACGACACTCCTGATATGTGAGGTGGCATGGATAGGGTCCCAATCAAACAAAGTTGTTGATTAGCCATTGAACCTTTCAGGTCATGTGATCAGTCACATTCCTGGAAGGAATTTCAAGATGTGGTAATGTATACGATGGATGAGTGTACATATATATATATATATATATATAAGTGTTTGTGTGTGTGGAGCTGCATGAGTATATAAGAGAGCTGTTGGTGTATGTAAGAAAGCTGTGTACAAGTATGTAGTAAAACAGTGCATGTATGTAACAGAGGTGTAAGTGCATACTTCAAAGCTGTAGAAAAGCTATATGTGTTAGAACTGTGTTTGTGTATGGAGGAGAGTTGTGTGTGTATTTTGGAAAATTGCGTGTGTGATAGTAGTAGAGTTGTGCGTATGCAGGAGAGATGTGTGTATGTAGGAAAGAGGGTGGAAACTTATCAATGCTATAGGACCTATGCAAGAACCTAACATGATCAAATTTGACTCATGACAATACAGCTTTAAAAAATGCATTGGCAGCAATTGTACCGATCATCTACTTTCAATGAATTATCAGCAAATTGGTGAAAGTACACCTATTAAAAAAAAAATAACAGCCTCCTCCATATCCCCTCTAGCTGTCCTGTCCATCACCAAGATAGGTGCGTTTTCTGCCATTTTAGGTAGAAGTAATGTTCAACCAATTTGCTTCTAATTTAGACAAAGTAGTAGGAAAGTTTATCAAACAAACTCTACATATGAGCTCTATCTATTTTACAATACGTGTAATATGTATTCACAAAATGTCCATTTTCTATATGTGTGAACTTCACATCTTTTTTTTTTTTAGTAAGTTTTAGTGCATGATGAGGTGGTGTTTACCTATAGGATCCACCATCTCTTGGACTGGGCACCATTGATGGTATTTATTGGGCCCCACGTTCTTAAGTAAATCTCAATATTGCTTCAAAAAGGTAGCTATGCATATACAGTTTACAGACAGAATGTTAACATATTAAGCAAGAGTGTGACAACTTATCAGTGCTAAATGTGCCATAAAAAAACCCAGCATGTAAAATTCTTAGCTTTGACAAGTGACAACATATCTGGCAAAATGCATTGTAAACCAAATGTAATTTTTAGCTGCAGTAAATTTTAGACAATCAAAATGATGTTAAAATGTGTGTGTTTCTTACAGTCTAGAGGCTGCTTATTCTGATGGAGGAAAACACTGACAGCATCCTTCATGATCACTGAAAGAACTGTTCTCCTTTCTCCTGCCCCACACTGATCTATCTGATCGGTGCAGTGCAGGGGAGAAAGTCACCAGGACTTGCACGGATGTTGCGCATCCTGTGTAGCAGAAAAAACTTCTGCAAGACTAGCCCTTGGACCTCTTTATGAAAAGAAGAACGACACTCCTGATATGTGAGGTGGCATGGATAGGGTCCCAATCAAACAAAGTTGTTGATTAGCCATTGAACCTTTCAGGTCATGTGATCAGTCACATTCCTGGAAGGAATTTCAAGATGTGGTAATGTATACGATGGATGAGTGTACATATATATATATATATATATATAAGTGTTTGTGTGTGTGGAGCTGCATGAGTATATAAGAGAGCTGTTGGTGTATGTAAGAAAGCTGTGTACAAGTATGTAGTAAAACAGTGCATGTATGTAACAGAGGTGTAAGTGCATACTTCAAAGCTGTAGAAAAGCTATATGTGTTAGAACTGTGTTTGTGTATGGAGGAGAGTTGTGTGTGTATTTTGGAAAATTGCGTGTGTGATAGTAGTAGAGTTGTGCGTATGCAGGAGAGATGTGTGTATGTAGGAAAGAGGGTGGAAACTTATCAATGCTATAGGACCTATGCAAGAACCTAACATGATCAAATTTGACTCATGACAATACAGCTTTAAAAAATGCATTGGCAGCAATTGTACCGATCATCTACTTTCAATGAATTATCAGCAAATTGGTGAAAGTACACCTATTAAAAAAAAAATAACAGCCTCCTCCATATCCCCTCTAGCTGTCCTGTCCATCACCAAGATAGGTGCGTTTTCTGCCATTTTAGGTAGAAGTAATGTTCAACCAATTTGCTTCTAATTTAGACAAAGTAGTAGGAAAGTTTATCAAACAAACTCTACATATGAGCTCTATCTATTTTACAATACGTGTAATATGTATTCACAAAATGTCCATTTTCTATATGTGTGAACTTCACATCTTTTTTTTTTTTAGTAAGTTTTAGTGCATGATGAGGTGGTGTTTACCTATAGGATCCACCATCTCTTGGACTGGGCACCATTGATGGTATTTATTGGGCCCCACGTTCTTAAGTAAATCTCAATATTGCTTCAAAAAGGTAGCTATGCATATACAGTTTACAGACAGAATGTTAACATATTAAGCAAGAGTGTGACAACTTATCAGTGCTAAATGTGCCATAAAAAAACCCAGCATGTAAAATTCTTAGCTTTGACAAGTGACAACATATCTGGCAAAATGCATTGTAAACCAAATGTAATTTTTAGCTGCAGTAAATTTTAGACAATCAAAATGATGTTAAAATGTGTGTGTTTCTTACAGTCTAGAGGCTGCTTATTCTGATGGAGGAAAACACTGACAGCATCCTTCATGATCACTGAAAGAACTGTTCTCCTTTCTCCTGCCCCACACTGATCTATCTGATCGGTGCAGTGCAGGGGAGAAAGTCACCAGGACTTGCACGGATGTTGCGCATCCTGTGTAGCAGAAAAAACTTCTGCAAGACTAGCCCTTGGACCTCTTTATGAAAAGAAGAACGACACTCCTGATATGTGAGGTGGCATGGATAGGGTCCCAATCAAACAAAGTTGTTGATTAGCCATTGAACCTTTCAGGTCATGTGATCAGTCACATTCCTGGAAGGAATTTCAAGATGTGGTAATGTATACGATGGATGAGTGTACATATATATATATATATATATATATATATAAGTGTTTGTGTGTGTGGAGCTGCATGAGTATATAAGAGAGCTGTTGGTGTATGTAAGAAAGCTGTGTACAAGTATGTAGTAAAACAGTGCATGTATGTAACAGAGGTGTAAGTGCATACTTCAAAGCTGTAGAAAAGCTATATGTGTTAGAACTGTGTTTGTGTATGGAGGAGAGTTGTGTGTGTATTTTGGAAAATTGCGTGTGTGATAGTAGTAGAGTTGTGCGTATGCAGGAGAGATGTGTGTATGTAGGAAAGAGGGTGGAAACTTATCAATGCTATAGGACCTATGCAAGAACCTAACATGATCAAATTTGACTCATGACAATACAGCTTTAAAAAATGCATTGGCAGCAATTGTACCGATCATCTACTTTCAATGAATTATCAGCAAATTGGTGAAAGTACACCTATTAAAAAAAAAATAACAGCCTCCTCCATATCCCCTCTAGCTGTCCTGTCCATCACCAAGATAGGTGCGTTTTCTGCCATTTTAGGTAGAAGTAATGTTCAACCAATTTGCTTCTAATTTAGACAAAGTAGTAGGAAAGTTTATCAAACAAACTCTACATATGAGCTCTATCTATTTTACAATACGTGTAATATGTATTCACAAAATGTCCATTTTCTATATGTGTGAACTTCACATCTTTTTTTTTTTTAGTAAGTTTTAGTGCATGATGAGGTGGTGTTTACCTATAGGATCCACCATCTCTTGGACTGGGCACCATTGATGGTATTTATTGGGCCCCACGTTCTTAAGTAAATCTCAATATTGCTTCAAAAAGGTAGCTATGCATATACAGTTTACAGACAGAATGTTAACATATTAAGCAAGAGTGTGACAACTTATCAGTGCTAAATGTGCCATAAAAAAACCCAGCATGTAAAATTCTTAGCTTTGACAAGTGACAACATATCTGGCAAAATGCATTGTAAACCAAATGTAATTTTTAGCTGCAGTAAATTTTAGACAATCAAAATGATGTTAAAATGTGTGTGTTTCTTACAGTCTAGAGGCTGCTTATTCTGATGGAGGAAAACACTGACAGCATCCTTCATGATCACTGAAAGAACTGTTCTCCTTTCTCCTGCCCCACACTGATCTATCTGATCGGTGCAGTGCAGGGGAGAAAGTCACCAGGACTTGCACGGATGTTGCGCATCCTGTGTAGCTGAAAAAACTTCTGCAAGACTAGCCCATGGACCTCTTTATGAAAAGAAGAACGACACTCCTGATATGTGAGGTGGCATGGATAGGGTCCCAATCAAACAAAGTTGTTGATTAGCCATTGAACCTTTCAGGTCATGTGATCAGTCACATTCCTGGAAGGAATTTCAAGATGTGGTAATGTATACGATGGATGAGTGTACATATATATATATATATATATATATATATATATATAAGTGTTTGTGTGTGTGGAGCTGCATGAGTATATAAGAGAGCTGTTGGTGTATGTAAGAAAGCTGTGTACAAGTATGTAGTAAAACAGTGCATGTATGTAACAGAGGTGTAAGTGCATACTTCAAAGCTGTAGAAAAGCTATATGTGTTAGAACTGTGTTTGTGTATGGAGGAGAGTTGTGTGTGTATTTTGGAAAATTGCGTGTGTGATAGTAGTAGAGTTGTGCGTATGCAGGAGAGATGTGTGTATGTAGGAAAGAGGGTGGAAACTTATCAATGCTATAGGACCTATGCAAGAACCTAACATGATCAAATTTGACTCATGACAATACAGCTTTAAAAAATGCATTGGCAGCAATTGTACCGATCATCTACTTTCAATGAATTATCAGCAAATTGGTGAAAGTACACCTATTAAAAAAAAAATAACAGCCTCCTCCATATCCCCTCTAGCTGTCCTGTCCATCACCAAGATAGGTGCGTTTTCTGCCATTTTAGGTAGAAGTAATGTTCAACCAATTTGCTTCTAATTTAGACAAAGTAGTAGGAAAGTTTATCAAACAAACTCTACATATGAGCTCTATCTATTTTACAATACGTGTAATATGTATTCACAAAATGTCCATTTTCTATATGTGTGAACTTCACATCTTTTTTTTTTTAGTAAGTTTTAGTGCATGATGAGGTGGTGTTTACCTATAGGATCCACCATCTCTTGGACTGGGCACCATTGATGGTATTTATTGGGCCCCACGTTCTTAAGTAAATCTCAATATTGCTTCAAAAAGGTAGCTATGCATATACAGTTTACAGACAGAATGTTAACATATTAAGCAAGAGTGTGACAACTTATCAGTGCTAAATGTGCCATAAAAAAACCCAGCATGTAAAATTCTTAGCTTTGACAAGTGACAACATATCTGGCAAAATGCATTGTAAACCAAATGTAATTTTTAGCTGCAGTAAATTTTAGACAATCAAAATGATGTTAAAATGTGTGTGTTTCTTACAGTCTAGAGGCTGCTTATTCTGATGGAGGAAAACACTGACAGCATCCTTCATGATCACTGAAAGAACTGTTCTCCTTTCTCCTGCCCCACACTGATCTATCTGATCGGTGCAGTGCAGGGGAGAAAGTCACCAGGACTTGCACGGATGTTGCGCATCCTGTGTAGCAGAAAAAACTTCTGCAAGACTAGCCCTTGGACCTCTTTATGAAAAGAAGAACGACACTCCTGATATGTGAGGTGGCATGGATAGGGTCCCAATCAAACAAAGTTGTTGATTAGCCATTGAACCTTTCAGGTCATGTGATCAGTCACATTCCTGGAAGGAATTTCAAGATGTGGTAATGTATACGATGGATGAGTGTACATATATATATATATATATATATATATATATATATATATATATAAGTGTTTGTGTGTGTGGAGCTGCATGAGTATATAAGAGAGCTGTTGGTGTATGTAAGAAAGCTGTGTACAAGTATGTAGTAAAACAGTGCGTGTATGTAACAGAGGTGTAAGTGCATACTTCAAAGCTGTAGAAAAGCTATATGTGTTAGAACTGTGTTTGTGTATGGAGGAGAGTTGTGTGTGTATTTTGGAAAATTGCGTGTGTGATAGTAGTAGAGTTGTGTGTATGCAGGAGAGATGTGTGTATGTAGGAAAGAGGGTGGAAACTTATCAATGCTATAGGACCTATGCAAGAACCTAACATGATCAAATTTGACTCATGACAATACAGCTTTAAAAAATGCATTGGCAGCAATTGTACCGATCATCTACTTTCAATGAATTATCAGCAAATTGGTGAAAGTACACCTATTAAAAAAAAAATAACAGCCTCCTCCATATCCCCTCTAGCTGTCCTGTCCATCACCAAGATAGGTGCGTTTTCTGCCATTTTAGGTAGAAGTAATGTTCAACCAATTTGCTTCTAATTTAGACAAAGTAGTAGGAAAGTTTATCAAACAAACTCTACATATGAGCTCTATCTATTTTACAATACGTGTAATATGTATTCACAAAATGTCCATTTTCTATATGTGTGAACTTCACATCTTTTTTTTTTTTAGTAAGTTTTAGTGCATGATGAGGTGGTGTTTACCTATAGGATCCACCATCTCTTGGACTGGGCACCATTGATGGTATTTATTGGGCCCCACGTTCTTAAGTAAATCTCAATATTGCTTCAAAAAGGTAGCTATGCATATACAGTTTACAGACAGAATGTTAACATATTAAGCAAGAGTGTGACAACTTATCAGTGCTAAATGTGCCATAAAAAAACCCAGCATGTAAAATTCTTAGCTTTGACAAGTGACAACATATCTGGCAAAATGCATTGTAAACCAAATGTAATTTTTAGCTGCAGTAAATTTTAGACAATCAAAATGATGTTAAAATGTGTGTGTTTCTTACAGTCTAGAGGCTGCTTATTCTGATGGAGGAAAACACTGACAGCATCCTTCATGATCACTGAAAGAACTGTTCTCCTTTCTCCTGCCCCACACTGATCTATCTGATCGGTGCAGTGCAGGGGAGAAAGTCACCAGGACTTGCACGGATGTTGCGCATCCTGTGTAGCTGAAAAAACTTCTGCAAGACTAGCCCTTGGACCTCTTTATGAAAAGAAGAACGACACTCCTGATATGTGAGGTGGCATGGATAGGGTCCCAATCAAACAAAGTTGTTGATTAGCCATTGAACCTTTCAGGTCATGTGATCAGTCACATTCCTGGAAGGAATTTCAAGATGTGGTAATGTATACGATGGATGAGTGTACATATATATATATATATATAT
Organism: Phyllobates terribilis; assembly: GCF_046119375.1. NCBI lineage: Eukaryota > Metazoa > Chordata > Amphibia > Anura > Dendrobatidae > Phyllobates > Phyllobates terribilis. The sequence goes on from NW_027363422.1 coordinate 623,598, forward strand.
ATATAAGTGTTTGTGTGTGTGGAGCTGCATGAGTATATAAGAGAGCTGTTGGTGTATGTAAGAAAGCTGTGTACAAGTATGTAGTAAAACAGTGCATGTATGTAACAGAGGTGTAAGTGCATACTTCAAAGCTGTAGAAAAGCTATATGTGTTAGAACTGTGTTTGTGTATGGAGGAGAGTTGTGTGTGTATTTTGGAAAATTGCGTGTGTGATAGTAGTAGAGTTGTGCGTATGCAGGAGAGATGTGTGTATGTAGGAAAGAGGGTGGAAACTTATCAATGCTATAGGACCTATGCAAGAACCTAACATGATCAAATTTGACTCATGACAATACAGCTTTAAAAAATGCATTGGCAGCAATTGTACCGATCATCTACTTTCAATGAATTATCAGCAAATTGGTGAAAGTACACCTATTAAAAAAAAAATAACAGCCTCCTCCATATCCCCTCTAGCTGTCCTGTCCATCACCAAGATAGGTGCGTTTTCTGCCATTTTAGGTAGAAGTAATGTTCAACCAATTTGCTTCTAATTTAGACAAAGTAGTAGGAAAGTTTATCAAACAAACTCTACATATGAGCTCTATCTATTTTACAATACGTGTAATATGTATTCACAAAATGTCCATTTTCTATATGTGTGAACTTCACATCTTTTTTTTTTTAGTAAGTTTTAGTGCATGATGAGGTGGTGTTTACCTATAGGATCCACCATCTCTTGGACTGGGCACCATTGATGGTATTTATTGGGCCCCACGTTCTTAAGTAAATCTCAATATTGCTTCAAAAAGGTAGCTATGCATATACAGTTTACAGACAGAATGTTAACATATTAAGCAAGAGTGTGACAACTTATCAGTGCTAAATGTGCCATAAAAAAACCCAGCATGTAAAATTCTTAGCTTTGACAAGTGACAACATATCTGGCAAAATGCATTGTAAACCAAATGTAATTTTTAGCTGCAGTAAATTTTAGACAATCAAAATGATGTTAAAATGTGTGTGTTTCTTACAGTCTAGAGGCTGCTTATTCTGATGGAGGAAAACACTGACAGCATCCTTCATGATCACTGAAAGAACTGTTCTCCTTTCTCCTGCCCCACACTGATCTATCTGATCGGTGCAGTGCAGGGGAGAAAGTCACCAGGACTTGCACGGATGTTGCGCATCCTGTGTAGCAGAAAAAACTTCTGCAAGACTAGCCCTTGGACCTCTTTATGAAAAGAAGAACGACACTCCTGATATGTGAGGTGGCATGGATAGGGTCCCAATCAAACAAAGTTGTTGATTAGCCATTGAACCTTTCAGGTCATGTGATCAGTCACATTCCTGGAAGGAATTTCAAGATGTGGTAATGTATACGATGGATGAGTGTACATATATATATATATATATATATATATATATGTGTTTGTGTGTGTGGAGCTGCATGAGTATATAAGAGAGCTGTTGGTGTATGTAAGAAAGCTGTGTACAAGTATGTAGTAAAACAGTGCATGTATGTAACAGAGGTGTAAGTGCATACTTCAAAGCTGTAGAAAAGCTATATGTGTTAGAACTGTGTTTGTGTATGGAGGAGAGTTGTGTGTGTATTTTGGAAAATTGCGTGTGTGATAGTAGTAGAGTTGTGCGTATGCAGGAGAGATGTGTGTATGTAGGAAAGAGGGTGGAAACTTATCAATGCTATAGGACCTATGCAAGAACCTAACATGATCAAATTTGACTCATGACAATACAGCTTTAAAAAATGCATTGGCAGCAATTGTACCGATCATCTACTTTCAATGAATTATCAGCAAATTGGTGAAAGTACACCTATTAAAAAAAAAATAACAGCCTCCTCCATATCCCCTCTAGCTGTCCTGTCCATCACCAAGATAGGTGCGTTTTCTGCCATTTTAGGTAGAAGTAATGTTCAACCAATTTGCTTCTAATTTAGACAAAGTAGTAGGAAAGTTTATCAAACAAACTCTACATATGAGCTCTATCTATTTTACAATACGTGTAATATGTATTCACAAAATGTCCATTTTCTATATGTGTGAACTTCACATCTTTTTTTTTTTTAGTAAGTTTTAGTGCATGATGAGGTGGTGTTTACCTATAGGATCCACCATCTCTTGGACTGGGCACCATTGATGGTATTTATTGGGCCCCACGTTCTTAAGTAAATCTCAATATTGCTTCAAAAAGGTAGCTATGCATATACAGTTTACAGACAGAATGTTAACATATTAAGCAAGAGTGTGACAACTTATCAGTGCTAAATGTGCCATAAAAAAACCCAGCATGTAAAATTCTTAGCTTTGACAAGTGACAACATATCTGGCAAAATGCATTGTAAACCAAATGTAATTTTTAGCTGCAGTAAATTTTAGACAATCAAAATGATGTTAAAATGTGTGTGTTTCTTACAGTCTAGAGGCTGCTTATTCTGATGGAGGAAAACACTGACAGCATCCTTCATGATCACTGAAAGAACTGTTCTCCTTTCTCCTGCCCCACACTGATCTATCTGATCGGTGCAGTGCAGGGGAGAAAGTCACCAGGACTTGCACGGATGTTGCGCATCCTGTGTAGCTGAAAAAACTTCTGCAAGACTAGCCCATGGACCTCTTTAGGAAAAGAAGAACGACACTCCTGATATGTGAGGTGGCATGGATAGGGTCCCAATCAAACAAAGTTGTTGATTAGCCATTGAACCTTTCAGGTCATGTGATCAGTCACATTCCTGGAAGGAATTTCAAGATGTGGTAATGTATACGATGGATGAGTGTACATATATATATATATATATATATATATATATATATAAGTGTTTGTGTGTGTGGAGCTGCATGAGTATATAAGAGAGCTGTTGGTGTATGTAAGAAAGCTGTGTACAAGTATGTAGCAAAACAGTGCGTGTATGTAACAGAGGTGTAAGTGCATACTTCAAAGCTGTAGAAAAGCTATATGTGTTAGAACTGTGTTTGTGTATGGAGGAGAGTTGTGTGTGTATTTTGGAAAATTGCGTGTGTGATAGTAGTAGAGTTGTGTGTATGCAGGAGAGATGTGTGTATGTAGGAAAGAGGGTGGAAACTTATCAATGCTATAGGACCTATGCAAGAACCTAACATGATCAAATTTGACTCATGACAATACAGCTTTAAAAAATGCATTGGCAGCAATTGTACCGATCATCTACTTTCAATGAATTATCAGCAAATTGGTGAAAGTACACCTATTAAAAAAAAAATAACAGCCTCCTCCATATCCCCTCTAGCTGTCCTGTCCATCACCAAGATAGGTGCGTTTTCTGCCATTTTAGGTAGAAGTAATGTTCAACCAATTTGCTTCTAATTTAGACAAAGTAGTAGGAAAGTTTATCAAACAAACTCTACATATGAGCTCTATCTATTTTACAATACGTGTAATATGTATTCACAAAATGTCCATTTTCTATATGTGTGAACTTCACATCTTTTTTTTTTTTAGTAAGTTTTAGTGCATGATGAGGTGGTGTTTACCTATAGGATCCACCATCTCTTGGACTGGGCACCATTGATGGTATTTATTGGGCCCCACGTTCTTAAGTAAATCTCAATATTGCTTCAAAAAGGTAGCTATGCATATACAGTTTACAGACAGAATGTTAACATATTAAGCAAGAGTGTGACAACTTATCAGTGCTAAATGTGCCATAAAAAAACCCAGCATGTAAAATTCTTAGCTTTGACAAGTGACAACATATCTGGCAAAATGCATTGTAAACCAAATGTAATTTTTAGCTGCAGTAAATTTTAGACAATCAAAATGATGTTAAAATGTGTGTGTTTCTTACAGTCTAGAGGCTGCTTATTCTGATGGAGGAAAACACTGACAGCATCCTTCATGATCACTGAAAGAACTGTTCTCCTTTCTCCTGCCCCACACTGATCTATCTGATCGGTGCAGTGCAGGGGAGAAAGTCACCAGGACTTGCACGGATGTTGCGCATCCTGTGTAGCTGAAAAAACTTCTGCAAGACTAGCCCTTGGACCTCTTTATGAAAAGAAGAACGACACTCCTGATATGTGAGGTGGCATGGATAGGGTCCCAATCAAACAAAGTTGTTGATTAGCCATTGAACCTTTCAGGTCATGTGATCAGTCACATTCCTGGAAGGAATTTCAAGATGTGGTAATGTATACGATGGATGAGTGTACATATATATATATATATATATATATATATATATGTGTTTGTGTGTGTGGAGCTGCATGAGTATATAAGAGAGCTGTTGGTGTATGTAAGAAAGCTGTGTACAAGTATGTAGTAAAACAGTGCATGTATGTAACAGAGGTGTAAGTGCATACTTCAAAGCTGTAGAAAAGCTATATGTGTTAGAACTGTGTTTGTGTATGGAGGAGAGTTGTGTGTGTATTTTGGAAAATTGCGTGTGTGATAGTAGTAGAGTTGTGCGTATGCAGGAGAGATGTGTGTATGTAGGAAAGAGGGTGGAAACTTATCAATGCTATAGGACCTATGCAAGAACCTAACATGATCAAATTTGACTCATGACAATACAGCTTTAAAAAATGCATTGGCAGCAATTGTACCGATCATCTACTTTCAATGAATTATCAGCAAATTGGTGAAAGTACACCTATTAAAAAAAAAATAACAGCCTCCTCCATATCCCCTCTAGCTGTCCTGTCCATCACCAAGATAGGTGCGTTTTCTGCCATTTTAGGTAGAAGTAATGTTCAACCAATTTGCTTCTAATTTAGACAAAGTAGTAGGAAAGTTTATCAAACAAACTCTACATATGAGCTCTATCTATTTTACAATACGTGTAATATGTATTCACAAAATGTCCATTTTCTATATGTGTGAACTTCACATCTTTTTTTTTTTTAGTAAGTTTTAGTGCATGATGAGGTGGTGTTTACCTATAGGATCCACCATCTCTTGGACTGGGCACCATTGATGGTATTTATTGGGCCCCACGTTCTTAAGTAAATCTCAATATTGCTTCAAAAAGGTAGCTATGCATATACAGTTTACAGACAGAATGTTAACATATTAAGCAAGAGTGTGACAACTTATCAGTGCTAAATGTGCCATAAAAAAACCCAGCATGTAAAATTCTTAGCTTTGACAAGTGACAACATATCTGGCAAAATGCATTGTAAACCAAATGTAATTTTTAGCTGCAGTAAATTTTAGACAATCAAAATGATGTTAAAATGTGTGTGTTTCTTACAGTCTAGAGGCTGCTTATTCTGATGGAGGAAAACACTGACAGCATCCTTCATGATCACTGAAAGAACTGTTCTCCTTTCTCCTGCCCCACACTGATCTATCTGATCGGTGCAGTGCAGGGGAGAAAGTCACCAGGACTTGCACGGATGTTGCGCATCCTGTGTAGCTGAAAAAACTTCTGCAAGACTAGCCCATGGACCTCTTTATGAAAAGAAGAACGACACTCCTGATATGTGAGGTGGCATGGATAGGGTCCCAATCAAACAAAGTTGTTGATTAGCCATTGAACCTTTCAGGTCATGTGATCAGTCACATTCCTGGAAGGAATTTCAAGATGTGGTAATGTATACGATGGATGAGTGTACATATATATATATATATATATATATATATATATATATAAGTGTTTGTGTGTGTGGAGCTGCATGAGTATATAAGAGAGCTGTTGGTGTATGTAAGAAAGCTGTGTACAAGTATGTAGTAAAACAGTGCATGTATGTAACAGAGGTGTAAGTGCATACTTCAAAGCTGTAGAAAAGCTATATGTGTTAGAACTGTGTTTGTGTATGGAGGAGAGTTGTGTGTGTATTTTGGAAAATTGCGTGTGTGATAGTAGTAGAGTTGTGCGTATGCAGGAGAGATGTGTGTATGTAGGAAAGAGGGTGGAAACTTATCAATGCTATAGGACCTATGCAAGAACCTAACATGATCAAATTTGACTCATGACAATACAGCTTTAAAAAATGCATTGGCAGCAATTGTACCGATCATCTACTTTCAATGAATTATCAGCAAATTGGTGAAAGTACACCTATTAAAAAAAAAATAACAGCCTCCTCCATATCCCCTCTAGCTGTCCTGTCCATCACCAAGATAGGTGCGTTTTCTGCCATTTTAGGTAGAAGTAATGTTCAACCAATTTGCTTCTAATTTAGACAAAGTAGTAGGAAAGTTTATCAAACAAACTCTACATATGAGCTCTATCTATTTTACAATACGTGTAATATGTATTCACAAAATGTCCATTTTCTATATGTGTGAACTTCACATCTTTTTTTTTTTAGTAAGTTTTAGTGCATGATGAGGTGGTGTTTACCTATAGGATCCACCATCTCTTGGACTGGGCACCATTGATGGTATTTATTGGGCCCCACGTTCTTAAGTAAATCTCAATATTGCTTCAAAAAGGTAGCTATGCATATACAGTTTACAGACAGAATGTTAACATATTAAGCAAGAGTGTGACAACTTATCAGTGCTAAATGTGCCATAAAAAAACCCAGCATGTAAAATTCTTAGCTTTGACAAGTGACAACATATCTGGCAAAATGCATTGTAAACCAAATGTAATTTTTAGCTGCAGTAAATTTTAGACAATCAAAATGATGTTAAAATGTGTGTGTTTCTTACAGTCTAGAGGCTGCTTATTCTGATGGAGGAAAACACTGACAGCATCCTTCATGATCACTGAAAGAACTGTTCTCCTTTCTCCTGCCCCACACTGATCTATCTGATCGGTGCAGTGCAGGGGAGAAAGTCACCAGGACTTGCACGGATGTTGCGCATCCTGTGTAGCAGAAAAAACTTCTGCAAGACTAGCCCTTGGACCTCTTTATGAAAAGAAGAACGACACTCCTGATATGTGAGGTGGCATGGATAGGGTCCCAATCAAACAAAGTTGTTGATTAGCCATTGAACCTTTCAGGTCATGTGATCAGTCACATTCCTGGAAGGAATTTCAAGATGTGGTAATGTATACGATGGATGAGTGTACATATATATATATATATATATATATATATATATATATATATATAAGTGTTTGTGTGTGTGGAGCTGCATGAGTATATAAGAGAGCTGTTGGTGTATGTAAGAAAGCTGTGTACAAGTATGTAGTAAAACAGTGCGTGTATGTAACAGAGGTGTAAGTGCATACTTCAAAGCTGTAGAAAAGCTATATGTGTTAGAACTGTGTTTGTGTATGGAGGAGAGTTGTGTGTGTATTTTGGAAAATTGCGTGTGTGATAGTAGTAGAGTTGTGCGTATGCAGGAGAGATGTGTGTATGTAGGAAAGAGGGTGGAAACTTATCAATGCTATAGGACCTATGCAAGAACCTAACATGATCAAATTTGACTCATGACAATACAGCTTTAAAAAATGCATTGGCAGCAATTGTACCGATCATCTACTTTCAATGAATTATCAGCAAATTGGTGAAAGTACACCTATTAAAAAAAAAATAACAGCCTCCTCCATATCCCCTCTAGCTGTCCTGTCCATCACCAAGATAGGTGCGTTTTCTGCCATTTTAGGTAGAAGTAATGTTCAACCAATTTGCTTCTAATTTAGACAAAGTAGTAGGAAAGTTTATCAAACAAACTCTACATATGAGCTCTATCTATTTTACAATACGTGTAATATGTATTCACAAAATGTCCATTTTCTATATGTGTGAACTTCACATCTTTTTTTTTTTTAGTAAGTTTTAGTGCATGATGAGGTGGTGTTTACCTATAGGATCCACCATCTCTTGGACTGGGCACCATTGATGGTATTTATTGGGCCCCACGTTCTTAAGTAAATCTCAATATTGCTTCAAAAAGGTAGCTATGCATATACAGTTTACAGACAGAATGTTAACATATTAAGCAAGAGTGTGACAACTTATCAGTGCTAAATGTGCCATAAAAAAACCCAGCATGTAAAATTCTTAGCTTTGACAAGTGACAACATATCTGGCAAAATGCATTGTAAACCAAATGTAATTTTTAGCTGCAGTAAATTTTAGACAATCAAAATGATGTTAAAATGTGTGTGTTTCTTACAGTCTAGAGGCTGCTTATTCTGATGGAGGAAAACACTGACAGCATCCTTCATGATCACTGAAAGAACTGTTCTCCTTTCTCCTGCCCCACACTGATCTATCTGATCGGTGCAGTGCAGGGGAGAAAGTCACCAGGACTTGCACGGATGTTGCGCATCCTGTGTAGCTGAAAAAACTTCTGCAAGACTAGCCCATGGACCTCTTTATGAAAAGAAGAACGACACTCCTGATATGTGAGGTGGCATGGATAGGGTCCCAATCAAACAAAGTTGTTGATTAGCCATTGAACCTTTCAGGTCATGTGATCAGTCACATTCCTGGAAGGAATTTCAAGATGTGGTAATGTATACGATGGATGAGTGTACATATATATATATATATATATATATATGTGTTTGTGTGTGTGGAGCTGCATGAGTATATAAGAGAGCTGTTGGTGTATGTAAGAAAGCTGTGTACAAGTATGTAGTAAAACAGTGCATGTATGTAACAGAGGTGTAAGTGCATACTTCAAAGCTGTAGAAAAGCTATATGTGTTAGAACTGTGTTTGTGTATGGAGGAGAGTTGTGTGTGTATTTTGGAAAATTGCGTGTGTGATAGTAGTAGAGTTGTGCGTATGCAGGAGAGATGTGTGTATGTAGGAAAGAGGGTGGAAACTTATCAATGCTATAGGACCTATGCAAGAACCTAACATGATCAAATTTGACTCATGACAATACAGCTTTAAAAAATGCATTGGCAGCAATTGTACCGATCATCTACTTTCAATGAATTATCAGCAAATTGGTGAAAGTACACCTATTAAAAAAAAAATAACAGCCTCCTCCATATCCCCTCTAGCTGTCCTGTCCATCACCAAGATAGGTGCGTTTTCTGCCATTTTAGGTAGAAGTAATGTTCAACCAATTTGCTTCTAATTTAGACAAAGTAGTAGGAAAGTTTATCAAACAAACTCTACATATGAGCTCTATCTATTTTACAATACGTGTAATATGTATTCACAAAATGTCCATTTTCTATATGTGTGAACTTCACATCTTTTTTTTTTTTAGTAAGTTTTAGTGCATGATGAGGTGGTGTTTACCTATAGGATCCACCATCTCTTGGACTGGGCACCATTGATGGTATTTATTGGGCCCCACGTTCTTAAGTAAATCTCAATATTGCTTCAAAAAGGTAGCTATGCATATACAGTTTACAGACAGAATGTTAACATATTAAGCAAGAGTGTGACAACTTATCAGTGCTAAATGTGCCATAAAAAAACCCAGCATGTAAAATTCTTAGCTTTGACAAGTGACAACATATCTGGCAAAATGCATTGTAAACCAAATGTAATTTTTAGCTGCAGTAAATTTTAGACAATCAAAATGATGTTAAAATGTGTGTGTTTCTTACAGTCTAGAGGCTGCTTATTCTGATGGAGGAAAACACTGACAGCATCCTTCATGATCACTGAAAGAACTGTTCTCCTTTCTCCTGCCCCACACTGATCTATCTGATCGGTGCAGTGCAGGGGAGAAAGTCACCAGGACTTGCACGGATGTTGCGCATCCTGTGTAGCTGAAAAAACTTCTGCAAGACTAGCCCATGGACCTCTTTAGGAAAAGAAGAACGACACTCCTGATATGTGAGGTGGCATGGATAGGGTCCCAATCAAACAAAGTTGTTGATTAGCCATTGAACCTTTCAGGTCATGTGATCAGTCACATTCCTGGAAGGAATTTCAAGATGTGGTAATGTATACGATGGATGAGTGTACATATATATATATATATATATATATATATATATATAAGTGTTTGTGTGTGTGGAGCTGCATGAGTATATAAGAGAGCTGTTGGTGTATGTAAGAAAGCTGTGTACAAGTATGTAGCAAAACAGTGCGTGTATGTAACAGAGGTGTAAGTGCATACTTCAAAGCTGTAGAAAAGCTATATGTGTTAGAACTGTGTTTGTGTATGGAGGAGAGTTGTGTGTGTATTTTGGAAAATTGCGTGTGTGATAGTAGTAGAGTTGTGTGTATGCAGGAGAGATGTGTGTATGTAGGAAAGAGGGTGGAAACTTATCAATGCTATAGGACCTATGCAAGAACCTAACATGATCAAATTTGACTCATGACAATACAGCTTTAAAAAATGCATTGGCAGCAATTGTACCGATCATCTACTTTCAATGAATTATCAGCAAATTGGTGAAAGTACACCTATTAAAAAAAAAATAACAGCCTCCTCCATATCCCCTCTAGCTGTCCTGTCCATCACCAAGATAGGTGCGTTTTCTGCCATTTTAGGTAGAAGTAATGTTCAACCAATTTGCTTCTAATTTAGACAAAGTAGTAGGAAAGTTTATCAAACAAACTCTACATATGAGCTCTATCTATTTTACAATACGTGTAATATGTATTCACAAAATGTCCATTTTCTATATGTGTGAACTTCACATCTTTTTTTTTTTTAGTAAGTTTTAGTGCATGATGAGGTGGTGTTTACCTATAGGATCCACCATCTCTTGGACTGGGCACCATTGATGGTATTTATTGGGCCCCACGTTCTTAAGTAAATCTCAATATTGCTTCAAAAAGGTAGCTATGCATATACAGTTTACAGACAGAATGTTAACATATTAAGCAAGAGTGTGACAACTTATCAGTGCTAAATGTGCCATAAAAAAACCCAGCATGTAAAATTCTTAGCTTTGACAAGTGACAACATATCTGGCAAAATGCATTGTAAACCAAATGTAATTTTTAGCTGCAGTAAATTTTAGACAATCAAAATGATGTTAAAATGTGTGTGTTTCTTACAGTCTAGAGGCTGCTTATTCTGATGGAGGAAAACACTGACAGCATCCTTCATGATCACTGAAAGAACTGTTCTCCTTTCTCCTGCCCCACACTGATCTATCTGATCGGTGCAGTGCAGGGGAGAAAGTCACCAGGACTTGCACGGATGTTGCGCATCCTGTGTAGCTGAAAAAACTTCTGCAAGACTAGCCCTTGGACCTCTTTATGAAAAGAAGAACGACACTCCTGATATGTGAGGTGGCATGGATAGGGTCCCAATCAAACAAAGTTGTTGATTAGCCATTGAACCTTTCAGGTCATGTGATCAGTCACATTCCTGGAAGGAATTTCAAGATGTGGTAATGTATACGATGGATGAGTGTACATATATATATATATATATATATATATAAGTGTTTGTGTGTGTGGAGCTGCATGAGTATATAAGAGAGCTGTTGGTGTATGTAAGAAAGCTGTGTACAAGTATGTAGTAAAACAGTGCATGTATGTAACAGAGGTGTAAGTGCATACTTCAAAGCTGTAGAAAAGCTATATGTGTTAGAACTGTGTTTGTGTATGGAGGAGAGTTGTGTGTGTATTTTGGAAAATTGCGTGTGTGATAGTAGTAGAGTTGTGCGTATGCAGGAGAGATGTGTGTATGTAGGAAAGAGGGTGGAAACTTATCAATGCTATAGGACCTATGCAAGAACCTAACATGATCAAATTTGACTCATGACAATACAGCTTTAAAAAATGCATTGGCAGCAATTGTACCGATCATCTACTTTCAATGAATTATCAGCAAATTGGTGAAAGTACACCTATTAAAAAAAAAATAACAGCCTCCTCCATATCCCCTCTAGCTGTCCTGTCCATCACCAAGATAGGTGCGTTTTCTGCCATTTTAGGTAGAAGTAATGTTCAACCAATTTGCTTCTAATTTAGACAAAGTAGTAGGAAAGTTTATCAAACAAACTCTACATATGAGCTCTATCTATTTTACAATACGTGTAATATGTATTCACAAAATGTCCATTTTCTATATGTGTGAACTTCACATCTTTTTTTTTTTAGTAAGTTTTAGTGCATGATGAGGTGGTGTTTACCTATAGGATCCACCATCTCTTGGACTGGGCACCATTGATGGTATTTATTGGGCCCCACGTTCTTAAGTAAATCTCAATATTGCTTCAAAAAGGTAGCTATGCATATACAGTTTACAGACAGAATGTTAACATATTAAGCAAGAGTGTGACAACTTATCAGTGCTAAATGTGCCATAAAAAAACCCAGCATGTAAAATTCTTAGCTTTGACAAGTGACAACATATCTGGCAAAATGCATTGTAAACCAAATGTAATTTTTAGCTGCAGTAAATTTTAGACAATCAAAATGATGTTAAAATGTGTGTGTTTCTTACAGTCTAGAGGCTGCTTATTCTGATGGAGGAAAACACTGACAGCATCCTTCATGATCACTGAAAGAACTGTTCTCCTTTCTCCTGCCCCACACTGATCTATCTGATCGGTGCAGTGCAGGGGAGAAAGTCACCAGGACTTGCACGGATGTTGCGCATCCTGTGTAGCAGAAAAAACTTCTGCAAGACTAGCCCTTGGACCTCTTTATGAAAAGAAGAACGACACTCCTGATATGTGAGGTGGCATGGATAGGGTCCCAATCAAACAAAGTTGTTGATTAGCCATTGAACCTTTCAGGTCATGTGATCAGTCACATTCCTGGAAGGAATTTCAAGATGTGGTAATGTATACGATGGATGAGTGTACATATATATATATATATATATATATATATATATATAAGTGTTTGTGTGTGTGGAGCTGCATGAGTATATAAGAGAGCTGTTGGTGTATGTAAGAAAGCTGTGTACAAGTATGTAGTAAAACAGTGCGTGTATGTAACAGAGGTGTAAGTGCATACTTCAAAGCTGTAGAAAAGCTATATGTGTTAGAACTGTGTTTGTGTATGGAGGAGAGTTGTGTGTGTATTTTGGAAAATTGCGTGTGTGATAGTAGTAGAGTTGTGCGTATGCAGGAGAGATGTGTGTATGTAGGAAAGAGGGTGGAAACTTATCAATGCTATAGGACCTATGCAAGAACCTAACATGATCAAATTTGACTCATGACAATACAGCTTTAAAAAATGCATTGGCAGCAATTGTACCGATCATCTACTTTCAATGAATTATCAGCAAATTGGTGAAAGTACACCTATTAAAAAAAAAATAAGAGCCTCCTCCATATCCCCTCTAGCTGTCCTGTCCATCACCAAGATAGGTGCGTTTTCTGCCATTTTAGGTAGAAGTAATGTTCAACCAATTTGCTTCTAATTTAGACAAAGTAGTAGGAAAGTTTATCAAACAAACTCTACATATGAGCTCTATCTATTTTACAATACGTGTAATATGTATTCACAAAATGTCCATTTTCTATATGTGTGAACTTCACATCTTTTTTTTTTTTAGTAAGTTTTAGTGCATGATGAGGTGGTGTTTACCTATAGGATCCACCATCTCTTGGACTGGGCACCATTGATGGTATTTATTGGGCCCCACGTTCTTAAGTAAATCTCAATATTGCTTCAAAAAGGTAGCTATGCATATACAGTTTACAGACAGAATGTTAACATATTAAGCAAGAGTGTGACAACTTATCAGTGCTAAATGTGCCATAAAAAAACCCAGCATGTAAAATTCTTAGCTTTGACAAGTGACAACATATCTGGCAAAATGCATTGTAAACCAAATGTAATTTTTAGCTGCAGTAAATTTTAGACAATCAAAATGATGTTAAAATGTGTGTGTTTCTTACAGTCTAGAGGCTGCTTATTCTGATGGAGGAAAACACTGACAGCATCCTTCATGATCACTGAAAGAACTGTTCTCCTTTCTCCTGCCCCACACTGATCTATCTGATCGGTGCAGTGCAGGGGAGAAAGTCACCAGGACTTGCACGGATGTTGCGCATCCTGTGTAGCTGAAAAAACTTCTGCAAGACTAGCCCATGGACCTCTTTATGAAAAGAAGAACGACACTCCTGATATGTGAGGTGGCATGGATAGGGTCCCAATCAAACAAAGTTGTTGATTAGCCATTGAACCTTTCAGGTCATGTGATCAGTCACATTCCTGGAAGGAATTTCAAGATGTGGTAATGTATACGATGGATGAGTGTACATATATATATATATATATATATATATATATATATAAGTGTTTGTGTGTGTGGAGCTGCATGAGTATATAAGAGAGCTGTTGGTGTATGTAAGAAAGCTGTGTACAAGTATGTAGCAAAACAGTGCGTGTATGTAACAGAGGTGTAAGTGCATACTTCAAAGCTGTAGAAAAGCTATATGTGTTAGAACTGTGTTTGTGTATGGAGGAGAGTTGTGTGTGTATTTTGGAAAATTGCGTGTGTGATAGTAGTAGAGTTGTGTGTATGCAGGAGAGATGTGTGTATGTAGGAAAGAGGGTGGAAACTTATCAATGCTATAGGACCTATGCAAGAACCTAACATGATCAAATTTGACTCATGACAATACAGCTTTAAAAAATGCATTGGCAGCAATTGTACCGATCATCTACTTTCAATGAATTATCAGCAAATTGGTGAAAGTACACCTATTAAAAAAAAAATAACAGCCTCCTCCATATCCCCTCTAGCTGTCCTGTCCATCACCAAGATAGGTGCGTTTTCTGCCATTTTAGGTAGAAGTAATGTTCAACCAATTTGCTTCTAATTTAGACAAAGTAGTAGGAAAGTTTATCAAACAAACTCTACATATGAGCTCTATCTATTTTACAATACGTGTAATATGTATTCACAAAATGTCCATTTTCTATATGTGTGAACTTCACATCTTTTTTTTTTTTAGTAAGTTTTAGTGCATGATGAGGTGGTGTTTACCTATAGGATCCACCATCTCTTGGACTGGGCACCATTGATGGTATTTATTGGGCCCCACGTTCTTAAGTAAATCTCAATATTGCTTCAAAAAGGTAGCTATGCATATACAGTTTACAGACAGAATGTTAACATATTAAGCAAGAGTGTGACAACTTATCAGTGCTAAATGTGCCATAAAAAAACCCAGCATGTAAAATTCTTAGCTTTGACAAGTGACAACATATCTGGCAAAATGCATTGTAAACCAAATGTAATTTTTAGCTGCAGTAAATTTTAGACAATCAAAATGATGTTAAAATGTGTGTGTTTCTTACAGTCTAGAGGCTGCTTATTCTGATGGAGGAAAACACTGACAGCATCCTTCATGATCACTGAAAGAACTGTTCTCCTTTCTCCTGCCCCACACTGATCTATCTGATCGGTGCAGTGCAGGGGAGAAAGTCACCAGGACTTGCACGGATGTTGCGCATCCTGTGTAGCTGAAAAAACTTCTGCAAGACTAGCCCATGGACCTCTTTATGAAAAGAAGAACGACACTCCTGATATGTGAGGTGGCATGGATAGGGTCCCAATCAAACAAAGTTGTTGATTAGCCATTGAACCTTTCAGGTCATGTGATCAGTCACATTCCTGGAAGGAATTTCAAGATGTGGTAATGTATACGATGGATGAGTGTACATATATATATATATATATATATATATATATATAAGTGTTTGTGTGTGTGGAGCTGCATGAGTATATAAGAGAGCTGTTGGTGTATGTAAGAAAGCTGTGTACAAGTATGTAGCAAAACAGTGCGTGTATGTAACAGAGGTGTAAGTGCATACTTCAAAGCTGTAGAAAAGCTATATGTGTTAGAACTGTGTTTGTGTATGGAGGAGAGTTGTGTGTGTATTTTGGAAAATTGCGTGTGTGATAGTAGTAGAGTTGTGTGTATGCAGGAGAGATGTGTGTATGTAGGAAAGAGGGTGGAAACTTATCAATGCTATAGGACCTATGCAAGAACCTAACATGATCAAATTTGACTCATGACAATACAGCTTTAAAAAATGCATTGGCAGCAATTGTACCGATCATCTACTTTCAATGAATTATCAGCAAATTGGTGAAAGTACACCTATTAAAAAAAAAATAACAGCCTCCTCCATATCCCCTCTAGCTGTCCTGTCCATCACCAAGATAGGTGCGTTTTCTGCCATTTTAGGTAGAAGTAATGTTCAACCAATTTGCTTCTAATTTAGACAAAGTAGTAGGAAAGTTTATCAAACAAACTCTACATATGAGCTCTATCTATTTTACAATACGTGTAATATGTATTCACAAAATGTCCATTTTCTATATGTGTGAACTTCACATCTTTTTTTTTTTTAGTAAGTTTTAGTGCATGATGAGGTGGTGTTTACCTATAGGATCCACCATCTCTTGGACTGGGCACCATTGATGGTATTTATTGGGCCCCACGTTCTTAAGTAAATCTCAATATTGCTTCAAAAAGGTAGCTATGCATATACAGTTTACAGACAGAATGTTAACATATTAAGCAAGAGTGTGACAACTTATCAGTGCTAAATGTGCCATAAAAAAACCCAGCATGTAAAATTCTTAGCTTTGACAAGTGACAACATATCTGGCAAAATGCATTGTAAACCAAATGTAATTTTTAGCTGCAGTAAATTTTAGACAATCAAAATGATGTTAAAATGTGTGTGTTTCTTACAGTCTAGAGGCTGCTTATTCTGATGGAGGAAAACACTGACAGCATCCTTCATGATCACTGAAAGAACTGTTCTCCTTTCTCCTGCCCCACACTGATCTATCTGATCGGTGCAGTGCAGGGGAGAAAGTCACCAGGACTTGCACGGATGTTGCGCATCCTGTGTAGCTGAAAAAACTTCTGCAAGACTAGCCCATGGACCTCTTTATGAAAAGAAGAACGACACTCCTGATATGTGAGGTGGCATGGATAGGGTCCCAATCAAACAAAGTTGTTGATTAGCCATTGAACCTTTCAGGTCATGTGATCAGTCACATTCCTGGAAGGAATTTCAAGATGTGGTAATGTATACGATGGATGAGTGTACATATATATATATATATATATATATATATATATAAGTGTTTGTGTGTGTGGAGCTGCATGAGTATATAAGAGAGCTGTTGGTGTATGTAAGAAAGCTGTGTACAAGTATGTAGCAAAACAGTGCGTGTATGTAACAGAGGTGTAAGTGCATACTTCAAAGCTGTAGAAAAGCTATATGTGTTAGAACTGTGTTTGTGTATGGAGGAGAGTTGTGTGTGTATTTTGGAAAATTGCGTGTGTGATAGTAGTAGAGTTGTGTGTATGCAGGAGAGATGTGTGTATGTAGGAAAGAGGGTGGAAACTTATCAATGCTATAGGACCTATGCAAGAACCTAACATGATCAAATTTGACTCATGACAATACAGCTTTAAAAAATGCATTGGCAGCAATTGTACCGATCATCTACTTTCAATGAATTATCAGCAAATTGGTGAAAGTACACCTATTAAAAAAAAAATAACAGCCTCCTCCATATCCCCTCTAGCTGTCCTGTCCATCACCAAGATAGGTGCGTTTTCTGCCATTTTAGGTAGAAGTAATGTTCAACCAATTTGCTTCTAATTTAGACAAAGTAGTAGGAAAGTTTATCAAACAAACTCTACATATGAGCTCTATCTATTTTACAATACGTGTAATATGTATTCACAAAATGTCCATTTTCTATATGTGTGAACTTCACATCTTTTTTTTTTTTAGTAAGTTTTAGTGCATGATGAGGTGGTGTTTACCTATAGGATCCACCATCTCTTGGACTGGGCACCATTGATGGTATTTATTGGGCCCCACGTTCTTAAGTAAATCTCAATATTGCTTCAAAAAGGTAGCTATGCATATACAGTTTACAGACAGAATGTTAACATATTAAGCAAGAGTGTGACAACTTATCAGTGCTAAATGTGCCATAAAAAAACCCAGCATGTAAAATTCTTAGCTTTGACAAGTGACAACATATCTGGCAAAATGCATTGTAAACCAAATGTAATTTTTAG
The DNA here is from genome assembly GCF_046119375.1 of Phyllobates terribilis. Lineage (NCBI taxonomy): Eukaryota > Metazoa > Chordata > Amphibia > Anura > Dendrobatidae > Phyllobates > Phyllobates terribilis. The sequence continues at coordinate 641,430 of NW_027363422.1, forward strand.
CTGCAGTAAATTTTAGACAATCAAAATGATGTTAAAATGTGTGTGTTTCTTACAGTCTAGAGGCTGCTTATTCTGATGGAGGAAAACACTGACAGCATCCTTCATGATCACTGAAAGAACTGTTCTCCTTTCTCCTGCCCCACACTGATCTATCTGATCGGTGCAGTGCAGGGGAGAAAGTCACCAGGACTTGCACGGATGTTGCGCATCCTGTGTAGCTGAAAAAACTTCTGCAAGACTAGCCCTTGGACCTCTTTATGAAAAGAAGAACGACACTCCTGATATGTGAGGTGGCATGGATAGGGTCCCAATCAAACAAAGTTGTTGATTAGCCATTGAACCTTTCAGGTCATGTGATCAGTCACATTCCTGGAAGGAATTTCAAGATGTGGTAATGTATACGATGGATGAGTGTACATATATATATATATATATATATATATATATATATATAAGTGTTTGTGTGTGTGGAGCTGCATGAGTATATAAGAGAGCTGTTGGTGTATGTAAGAAAGCTGTGTACAAGTATGTAGCAAAACAGTGCGTGTATGTAACAGAGGTGTAAGTGCATACTTCAAAGCTGTAGAAAAGCTATATGTGTTAGAACTGTGTTTGTGTATGGAGGAGAGTTGTGTGTGTATTTTGGAAAATTGCGTGTGTGATAGTAGTAGAGTTGTGTGTATGCAGGAGAGATGTGTGTATGTAGGAAAGAGGGTGGAAACTTATCAATGCTATAGGACCTATGCAAGAACCTAACATGATCAAATTTGACTCATGACAATACAGCTTTAAAAAATGCATTGGCAGCAATTGTACCGATCATCTACTTTCAATGAATTATCAGCAAATTGGTGAAAGTACACCTATTAAAAAAAAAATAACAGCCTCCTCCATATCCCCTCTAGCTGTCCTGTCCATCACCAAGATAGGTGCGTTTTCTGCCATTTTAGGTAGAAGTAATGTTCAACCAATTTGCTTCTAATTTAGACAAAGTAGTAGGAAAGTTTATCAAACAAACTCTACATATGAGCTCTATCTATTTTACAATACGTGTAATATGTATTCACAAAATGTCCATTTTCTATATGTGTGAACTTCACATCTTTTTTTTTTTAGTAAGTTTTAGTGCATGATGAGGTGGTGTTTACCTATAGGATCCACCATCTCTTGGACTGGGCACCATTGATGGTATTTATTGGGCCCCACGTTCTTAAGTAAATCTCAATATTGCTTCAAAAAGGTAGCTATGCATATACAGTTTACAGACAGAATGTTAACATATTAAGCAAGAGTGTGACAACTTATCAGTGCTAAATGTGCCATAAAAAAACCCAGCATGTAAAATTCTTAGCTTTGACAAGTGACAACATATCTGGCAAAATGCATTGTAAACCAAATGTAATTTTTAGCTGCAGTAAATTTTAGACAATCAAAATGATGTTAAAATGTGTGTGTTTCTTACAGTCTAGAGGCTGCTTATTCTGATGGAGGAAAACACTGACAGCATCCTTCATGATCACTGAAAGAACTGTTCTCCTTTCTCCTGCCCCACACTGATCTATCTGATCGGTGCAGTGCAGGGGAGAAAGTCACCAGGACTTGCACGGATGTTGCGCATCCTGTGTAGCTGAAAAAACTTCTGCAAGACTAGCCCTTAGACCTCTTTATGAAAAGAAAAACGACACTCCTGATATGTGAGGTGGCATGGATAGGGTCCCAATCAAACAAAGTTGTTGATTAGCCATTGAACCTTTCAGGTCATGTGATCAGTCACATTCCTGGAAGGAATTTCAAGATGTGGTAATGTATACGATGGATGAGTGTACATATATATATATATATATATATAAGTGTTTGTGTGTGTGGAGCTGCATGAGTATATAAGAGAGCTGTTGGTGTATGTAAGAAAGCTGTGTACAAGTATGTAGTAAAACAGTGCATGTATGTAACAGAGGTGTAAGTGCATACTTCAAAGCTGTAGAAAAGCTATATGTGTTAGAACTGTGTTTGTGTATGGAGGAGAGTTGTGTGTGTATTTTGGAAAATTGCGTGTGTGATAGTAGTAGAGTTGTGCGTATGCAGGAGAGATGTGTGTATGTAGGAAAGAGGGTGGAAACTTATCAATGCTATAGGACCTATGCAAGAACCTAACATGATCAAATTTGACTCATGACAATACAGCTTTAAAAAATGCATTGGCAGCAATTGTACCGATCATCTACTTTCAATGAATTATCAGCAAATTGGTGAAAGTACACCTATTAAAAAAAAAATAACAGCCTCCTCCATATCCCCTCTAGCTGTCCTGTCCATCACCAAGATAGGTGCGTTTTCTGCCATTTTAGGTAGAAGTAATGTTCAACCAATTTGCTTCTAATTTAGACAAAGTAGTAGGAAAGTTTATCAAACAAACTCTACATATGAGCTCTATCTATTTTACAATACGTGTAATATGTATTCACAAAATGTCCATTTTCTATATGTGTGAACTTCACATCTTTTTTTTTTTAGTAAGTTTTAGTGCATGATGAGGTGGTGTTTACCTATAGGATCCACCATCTCTTGGACTGGGCACCATTGATGGTATTTATTGGGCCCCACGTTCTTAAGTAAATCTCAATATTGCTTCAAAAAGGTAGCTATGCATATACAGTTTACAGACAGAATGTTAACATATTAAGCAAGAGTGTGACAACTTATCAGTGCTAAATGTGCCATAAAAAAACCCAGCATGTAAAATTCTTAGCTTTGACAAGTGACAACATATCTGGCAAAATGCATTGTAAACCAAATGTAATTTTTAGCTGCAGTAAATTTTAGACAATCAAAATGATGTTAAAATGTGTGTGTTTCTTACAGTCTAGAGGCTGCTTATTCTGATGGAGGAAAACACTGACAGCATCCTTCATGATCACTGAAAGAACTGTTCTCCTTTCTCCTGCCCCACACTGATCTATCTGATCGGTGCAGTGCAGGGGAGAAAGTCACCAGGACTTGCACGGATGTTGCGCATCCTGTGTAGCAGAAAAAACTTCTGCAAGACTAGCCCTTGGACCTCTTTATGAAAAGAAGAACGACACTCCTGATATGTGAGGTGGCATGGATAGGGTCCCAATCAAACAAAGTTGTTGATTAGCCATTGAACCTTTCAGGTCATGTGATCAGTCACATTCCTGGAAGGAATTTCAAGATGTGGTAATGTATACGATGGATGAGTGTACATATATATATATATATATATATATATATATATATATAAGTGTTTGTGTGTGTGGAGCTGCATGAGTATATAAGAGAGCTGTTGGTGTATGTAAGAAAGCTGTGTACAAGTATGTAGCAAAACAGTGCGTGTATGTAACAGAGGTGTAAGTGCATACTTCAAAGCTGTAGAAAAGCTATATGTGTTAGAACTGTGTTTGTGTATGGAGGAGAGTTGTGTGTGTATTTTGGAAAATTGCGTGTGTGATAGTAGTAGAGTTGTGTGTATGCAGGAGAGATGTGTGTATGTAGGAAAGAGGGTGGAAACTTATCAATGCTATAGGACCTATGCAAGAACCTAACATGATCAAATTTGACTCATGACAATACAGCTTTAAAAAATGCATTGGCAGCAATTGTACCGATCATCTACTTTCAATGAATTATCAGCAAATTGGTGAAAGTACACCTATTAAAAAAAAAATAACAGCCTCCTCCATATCCCCTCTAGCTGTCCTGTCCATCACCAAGATAGGTGCGTTTTCTGCCATTTTAGGTAGAAGTAATGTTCAACCAATTTGCTTCTAATTTAGACAAAGTAGTAGGAAAGTTTATCAAACAAACTCTACATATGAGCTCTATCTATTTTACAATACGTGTAATATGTATTCACAAAATGTCCATTTTCTATATGTGTGAACTTCACATCTTTTTTTTTTTTAGTAAGTTTTAGTGCATGATGAGGTGGTGTTTACCTATAGGATCCACCATCTCTTGGACTGGGCACCATTGATGGTATTTATTGGGCCCCACGTTCTTAAGTAAATCTCAATATTGCTTCAAAAAGGTAGCTATGCATATACAGTTTACAGACAGAATGTTAACATATTAAGCAAGAGTGTGACAACTTATCAGTGCTAAATGTGCCATAAAAAAACCCAGCATGTAAAATTCTTAGCTTTGACAAGTGACAACATATCTGGCAAAATGCATTGTAAGCCAAATGTAATTTTTAGCTGCAGTAAATTTTAGACAATCAAAATGATGTTAAAATGTGTGTGTTTCTTACAGTCTAGAGGCTGCTTATTCTGATGGAGGAAAACACTGACAGCATCCTTCATGATCACTGAAAGAACTGTTCTCCTTTCTCCTGCCCCACACTGATCTATCTGATCGGTGCAGTGCAGGGGAGAAAGTCACCAGGACTTGCACGGATGTTGCGCATCCTGTGTAGCTGAAAAAACTTCTGCAAGACTAGCCCTTGGACCTCTTTATGAAAAGAAGAACGACACTCCTGATATGTGAGGTGGCATGGATAGGGTCCCAATCAAACAAAGTTGTTGATTAGCCATTGAACCTTTCAGGTCATGTGATCAGTCACATTCCTGGAAGGAATTTCAAGATGTGGTAATGTATACGATGGATGAGTGTACATATATATATATATATATATATATATATATATAAGTGTTTGTGTGTGTGGAGCTGCATGAGTATATAAGAGAGCTGTTGGTGTATGTAAGAAAGCTGTGTACAAGTATGTAGCAAAACAGTGCGTGTATGTAACAGAGGTGTAAGTGCATACTTCAAAGCTGTAGAAAAGCTATATGTGTTAGAACTGTGTTTGTGTATGGAGGAGAGTTGTGTGTGTATTTTGGAAAATTGCGTGTGTGATAGTAGTAGAGTTGTGTGTATGCAGGAGAGATGTGTGTATGTAGGAAAGAGGGTGGAAACTTATCAATGCTATAGGACCTATGCAAGAACCTAACATGATCAAATTTGACTCATGACAATACAGCTTTAAAAAATGCATTGGCAGCAATTGTACCGATCATCTACTTTCAATGAATTATCAGCAAATTGGTGAAAGTACACCTATTAAAAAAAAAATAACAGCCTCCTCCATATCCCCTCTAGCTGTCCTGTCCATCACCAAGATAGGTGCGTTTTCTGCCATTTTAGGTAGAAGTAATGTTCAACCAATTTGCTTCTAATTTAGACAAAGTAGTAGGAAAGTTTATCAAACAAACTCTACATATGAGCTCTATCTATTTTACAATACGTGTAATATGTATTCACAAAATGTCCATTTTCTATATGTGTGAACTTCACATCTTTTTTTTTTTTAGTAAGTTTTAGTGCATGATGAGGTGGTGTTTACCTATAGGATCCACCATCTCTTGGACTGGGCACCATTGATGGTATTTATTGGGCCCCACGTTCTTAAGTAAATCTCAATATTGCTTCAAAAAGGTAGCTATGCATATACAGTTTACAGACAGAATGTTAACATATTAAGCAAGAGTGTGACAACTTATCAGTGCTAAATGTGCCATAAAAAAACCCAGCATGTAAAATTCTTAGCTTTGACAAGTGACAACATATCTGGCAAAATGCATTGTAAACCAAATGTAATTTTTAGCTGCAGTAAATTTTAGACAATCAAAATGATGTTAAAATGTGTGTGTTTCTTACAGTCTAGAGGCTGCTTATTCTGATGGAGGAAAACACTGACAGCATCCTTCATGATCACTGAAAGAACTGTTCTCCTTTCTCCTGCCCCACACTGATCTATCTGATCGGTGCAGTGCAGGGGAGAAAGTCACCAGGACTTGCACGGATGTTGCGCATCCTGTGTAGCTGAAAAAACTTCTGCAAGACTAGCCCATGGACCTCTTTATGAAAAGAAGAACGACACTCCTGATATGTGAGGTGGCATGGATAGGGTCCCAATCAAACAAAGTTGTTGATTAGCCATTGAACCTTTCAGGTCATGTGATCAGTCACATTCCTGGAAGGAATTTCAAGATGTGGTAATGTATACGATGGATGAGTGTACATATATATATATATATATATATATATATATATATATAAGTGTTTGTGTGTGTGGAGCTGCATGAGTATATAAGAGAGCTGTTGGTGTATGTAAGAAAGCTGTGTACAAGTATGTAGCAAAACAGTGCGTGTATGTAACAGAGGTGTAAGTGCATACTTCAAAGCTGTAGAAAAGCTATATGTGTTAGAACTGTGTTTGTGTATGGAGGAGAGTTGTGTGTGTATTTTGGAAAATTGCGTGTGTGATAGTAGTAGAGTTGTGTGTATGCAGGAGAGATGTGTGTATGTAGGAAAGAGGGTGGAAACTTATCAATGCTATAGGACCTATGCAAGAACCTAACATGATCAAATTTGACTCATGACAATACAGCTTTAAAAAATGCATTGGCAGCAATTGTACCGATCATCTACTTTCAATGAATTATCAGCAAATTGGTGAAAGTACACCTATTAAAAAAAAAATAACAGCCTCCTCCATATCCCCTCTAGCTGTCCTGTCCATCACCAAGATAGGTGCGTTTTCTGCCATTTTAGGTAGAAGTAATGTTCAACCAATTTGCTTCTAATTTAGACAAAGTAGTAGGAAAGTTTATCAAACAAACTCTACATATGAGCTCTATCTATTTTACAATACGTGTAATATGTATTCACAAAATGTCCATTTTCTATATGTGTGAACTTCACATCTTTTTTTTTTTTAGTAAGTTTTAGTGCATGATGAGGTGGTGTTTACCTATAGGATCCACCATCTCTTGGACTGGGCACCATTGATGGTATTTATTGGGCCCCACGTTCTTAAGTAAATCTCAATATTGCTTCAAAAAGGTAGCTATGCATATACAGTTTACAGACAGAATGTTAACATATTAAGCAAGAGTGTGACAACTTATCAGTGCTAAATGTGCCATAAAAAAACCCAGCATGTAAAATTCTTAGCTTTGACAAGTGACAACATATCTGGCAAAATGCATTGTAAACCAAATGTAATTTTTAGCTGCAGTAAATTTTAGACAATCAAAATGATGTTAAAATGTGTGTGTTTCTTACAGTCTAGAGGCTGCTTATTCTGATGGAGGAAAACACTGACAGCATCCTTCATGATCACTGAAAGAACTGTTCTCCTTTCTCCTGCCCCACACTGATCTATCTGATCGGTGCAGTGCAGGGGAGAAAGTCACCAGGACTTGCACGGATGTTGCGCATCCTGTGTAGCTGAAAAAACTTCTGCAAGACTAGCCCATGGACCTCTTTATGAAAAGAAGAACGACACTCCTGATATGTGAGGTGGCATGGATAGGGTCCCAATCAAACAAAGTTGTTGATTAGCCATTGAACCTTTCAGGTCATGTGATCAGTCACATTCCTGGAAGGAATTTCAAGATGTGGTAATGTATACGATGGATGAGTGTACATATATATATATATATATATATATATATATATATATATAAGTGTTTGTGTGTGTGGAGCTGCATGAGTATATAAGAGAGCTGTTGGTGTATGTAAGAAAGCTGTGTACAAGTATGTAGCAAAACAGTGCGTGTATGTAACAGAGGTGTAAGTGCATACTTCAAAGCTGTAGAAAAGCTATATGTGTTAGAACTGTGTTTGTGTATGGAGGAGAGTTGTGTGTGTATTTTGGAAAATTGCGTGTGTGATAGTAGTAGAGTTGTGTGTATGCAGGAGAGATGTGTGTATGTAGGAAAGAGGGTGGAAACTTATCAATGCTATAGGACCTATGCAAGAACCTAACATGATCAAATTTGACTCATGACAATACAGCTTTAAAAAATGCATTGGCAGCAATTGTACCGATCATCTACTTTCAATGAATTATCAGCAAATTGGTGAAAGTACACCTATTAAAAAAAAAATAACAGCCTCCTCCATATCCCCTCTAGCTGTCCTGTCCATCACCAAGATAGGTGCGTTTTCTGCCATTTTAGGTAGAAGTAATGTTCAACCAATTTGCTTCTAATTTAGACAAAGTAGTAGGAAAGTTTATCAAACAAACTCTACATATGAGCTCTATCTATTTTACAATACGTGTAATATGTATTCACAAAATGTCCATTTTCTATATGTGTGAACTTCACATCTTTTTTTTTTTTAGTAAGTTTTAGTGCATGATGAGGTGGTGTTTACCTATAGGATCCACCATCTCTTGGACTGGGCACCATTGATGGTATTTATTGGGCCCCACGTTCTTAAGTAAATCTCAATATTGCTTCAAAAAGGTAGCTATGCATATACAGTTTACAGACAGAATGTTAACATATTAAGCAAGAGTGTGACAACTTATCAGTGCTAAATGTGCCATAAAAAAACCCAGCATGTAAAATTCTTAGCTTTGACAAGTGACAACATATCTGGCAAAATGCATTGTAAACCAAATGTAATTTTTAGCTGCAGTAAATTTTAGACAATCAAAATGATGTTAAAATGTGTGTGTTTCTTACAGTCTAGAGGCTGCTTATTCTGATGGAGGAAAACACTGACAGCATCCTTCATGATCACTGAAAGAACTGTTCTCCTTTCTCCTGCCCCACACTGATCTATCTGATCGGTGCAGTGCAGGGGAGAAAGTCACCAGGACTTGCACGGATGTTGCGCATCCTGTGTAGCTGAAAAAACTTCTGCAAGACTAGCCCATGGACCTCTTTATGAAAAGAAGAACGACACTCCTGATATGTGAGGTGGCATGGATAGGGTCCCAATCAAACAAAGTTGTTGATTAGCCATTGAACCTTTCAGGTCATGTGATCAGTCACATTCCTGGAAGGAATTTCAAGATGTGGTAATGTATACGATGGATGAGTGTACATATATATATATATATATATATATATATATATAAGTGTTTGTGTGTGTGGAGCTGCATGAGTATATAAGAGAGCTGTTGGTGTATGTAAGAAAGCTGTGTACAAGTATGTAGCAAAACAGTGCGTGTATGTAACAGAGGTGTAAGTGCATACTTCAAAGCTGTAGAAAAGCTATATGTGTTAGAACTGTGTTTGTGTATGGAGGAGAGTTGTGTGTGTATTTTGGAAAATTGCGTGTGTGATAGTAGTAGAGTTGTGTGTATGCAGGAGAGATGTGTGTATGTAGGAAAGAGGGTGGAAACTTATCAATGCTATAGGACCTATGCAAGAACCTAACATGATCAAATTTGACTCATGACAATACAGCTTTAAAAAATGCATTGGCAGCAATTGTACCGATCATCTACTTTCAATGAATTATCAGCAAATTGGTGAAAGTACACCTATTAAAAAAAAAATAACAGCCTCCTCCATATCCCCTCTAGCTGTCCTGTCCATCACCAAGATAGGTGCGTTTTCTGCCATTTTAGGTAGAAGTAATGTTCAACCAATTTGCTTCTAATTTAGACAAAGTAGTAGGAAAGTTTATCAAACAAACTCTACATATGAGCTCTATCTATTTTACAATACGTGTAATATGTATTCACAAAATGTCCATTTTCTATATGTGTGAACTTCACATCTTTTTTTTTTTTAGTAAGTTTTAGTGCATGATGAGGTGGTGTTTACCTATAGGATCCACCATCTCTTGGACTGGGCACCATTGATGGTATTTATTGGGCCCCACGTTCTTAAGTAAATCTCAATATTGCTTCAAAAAGGTAGCTATGCATATACAGTTTACAGACAGAATGTTAACATATTAAGCAAGAGTGTGACAACTTATCAGTGCTAAATGTGCCATAAAAAAACCCAGCATGTAAAATTCTTAGCTTTGACAAGTGACAACATATCTGGCAAAATGCATTGTAAACCAAATGTAATTTTTAGCTGCAGTAAATTTTAGACAATCAAAATGATGTTAAAATGTGTGTGTTTCTTACAGTCTAGAGGCTGCTTATTCTGATGGAGGAAAACACTGACAGCATCCTTCATGATCACTGAAAGAACTGTTCTCCTTTCTCCTGCCCCACACTGATCTATCTGATCGGTGCAGTGCAGGGGAGAAAGTCACCAGGACTTGCACGGATGTTGCGCATCCTGTGTAGCTGAAAAAACTTCTGCAAGACTAGCCCTTGGACCTCTTTATGAAAAGAAGAACGACACTCCTGATATGTGAGGTGGCATGGATAGGGTCCCAATCAAACAAAGTTGTTGATTAGCCATTGAACCTTTCAGGTCATGTGATCAGTCACATTCCTGGAAGGAATTTCAAGATGTGGTAATGTATACGATGGATGAGTGTACATATATATATATATATATATATATATAAGTGTTTGTGTGTGTGGAGCTGCATGAGTATATAAGAGAGCTGTTGGTGTATGTAAGAAAGCTGTGTACAAGTATGTAGTAAAACAGTGCGTGTATGTAACAGAGGTGTAAGTGCATACTTCAAAGCTGTAGAAAAGCTATATGTGTTAGAACTGTGTTTGTGTATGGAGGAGAGTTGTGTGTGTATTTTGGAAAATTGCGTGTGTGATAGTAGTAGAGTTGTGCGTATGCAGGAGAGATGTGTGTATGTAGGAAAGAGGGTGGAAACTTATCAATGCTATAGGACCTATGCAAGAACCTAACATGATCAAATTTGACTCATGACAATACAGCTTTAAAAAATGCATTGGCAGCAATTGTACCGATCATCTACTTTCAATGAATTATCAGCAAATTGGTGAAAGTACACCTATTAAAAAAAAAATAACAGCCTCCTCCATATCCCCTCTAGCTGTCCTGTCCATCACCAAGATAGGTGCGTTTTCTGCCATTTTAGGTAGAAGTAATGTTCAACCAATTTGCTTCTAATTTAGACAAAGTAGTAGGAAAGTTTATCAAACAAACTCTACATATGAGCTCTATCTATTTTACAATACGTGTAATATGTATTCACAAAATGTCCATTTTCTATATGTGTGAACTTCACATCTTTTTTTTTTTTAGTAAGTTTTAGTGCATGATGAGGTGGTGTTTACCTATAGGATCCACCATCTCTTGGACTGGGCACCATTGATGGTATTTATTGGGCCCCACGTTCTTAAGTAAATCTCAATATTGCTTCAAAAAGGTAGCTATGCATATACAGTTTACAGACAGAATGTTAACATATTAAGCAAGAGTGTGACAACTTATCAGTGCTAAATGTGCCATAAAAAAACCCAGCATGTAAAATTCTTAGCTTTGACAAGTGACAACATATCTGGCAAAATGCATTGTAAACCAAATGTAATTTTTAGCTGCAGTAAATTTTAGACAATCAAAATGATGTTAAAATGTGTGTGTTTCTTACAGTCTAGAGGCTGCTTATTCTGATGGAGGAAAACACTGACAGCATCCTTCATGATCACTGAAAGAACTGTTCTCCTTTCTCCTGCCCCACACTGATCTATCTGATCGGTGCAGTGCAGGGGAGAAAGTCACCAGGACTTGCACGGATGTTGCGCATCCTGTGTAGCTGAAAAAACTTCTGAAAGACTAGCCCTTGGACCTCTTTATGAAAAGAAGAACGACACTCCTGATATGTGAGGTGGCATGGATAGGGTCCCAATCAAACAAAGTTGTTGATTAGCCATTGAACCTTTCAGGTCATGTGATCAGTCACATTCCTGGAAGGAATTTCAAGATGTGGTAATGTATACGATGGATGAGTGTACATATATATATATATATATATATAAGTGTTTGTGTGTGTGGAGCTGCATGAGTATATAAGAGAGCTGTTGGTGTATGTAAGAAAGCTGTGTACAAGTATGTAGTAAAACAGTGCGTGTATGTAACAGAGGTGTAAGTGCATACTTCAAAGCTGTAGAAAAGCTATATGTGTTAGAACTGTGTTTGTGTATGGACGAGAGTTGTGTGTGTATTTTGGAAAATTGCGTGTGTGATAGTAGTAGAGTTGTGCGTATGCAGGAGAGATGTGTGTATGTAGGAAAGAGGGTGGAAACTTATCAATGCTATAGGACCTATGCAAGAACCTAACATGATCAAATTTGACTCATGACAATACAGCTTTAAAAAATGCATTGGCAGCAATTGTACCGATCATCTACTTTCAATGAATTATCAGCAAATTGGTGAAAGTACACCTATTAAAAAAAAAATAACAGCCTCCTCCATATCCCCTCTAGCTGTCCTGTCCATCACCAAGATAGGTGCGTTTTCTGCCATTTTAGGTAGAAGTAATGTTCAACCAATTTGCTTCTAATTTAGACAAAGTAGTAGGAAAGTTTATCAAACAAACTCTACATATGAGCTCTATCTATTTTACAATACGTGTAATATGTATTCACAAAATGTCCATTTTCTATATGTGTGAACTTCACTTCTTTTTTTTTTTTAGTAAGTTTTAGTGCATGATGAGGTGGTGTTTACCTATAGGATCCACCATCTCTTGGACTGGGCACCATTGATGGTATTTATTGGGCCCCACGTTCTTAAGTAAATCTCAATATTGCTTCAAAAAGGTAGCTATGCATATACAGTTTACAGACAGAATGTTAACATATTAAGCAAGAGTGTGACAACTTATCAGTGCTAAATGTGCCATAAAAAAACCCAGCATGTAAAATTCTTAGCTTTGACAAGTGACAACATATCTGGCAAAATGCATTGTAAACCAAATGTAATTTTTAGCTGCAGTAAATTTTAGACAATCAAAATGATGTTAAAATGTGTGTGTTTCTTACAGTCTAGAGGCTGCTTATTCTGATGGAGGAAAACACTGACAGCATCCTTCATGATCACTGAAAGAACTGTTCTCCTTTCTCCTGCCCCACACTGATCTATCTGATCGGTGCAGTGCAGGGGAGAAAGTCACCAGGACTTGCACGGATGTTGCGCATCCTGTGTAGCAGAAAAAACTTCTGCAAGACTAGCCCTTGGACCTCTTTATGAAAAGAAGAACGGCACTCCTGATATGTGAGGTGGCATGGATAGGGTCCCAATCAAACAAAGTTGTTGATTAGCCATTGAACCTTTCAGGTCATGTGATCAGTCACATTCCTGGAAGGAATTTCAAGATGTGGTAATGTATACGATGGATGAGTGTACATATATATATATATATATATATATATATATATATAAGTGTTTGTGTGTGTGGAGCTGCATGAGTATATAAGAGAGCTGTTGGTGTATGTAAGAAAGCTGTGTACAAGTATGTAGCAAAACAGTGCGTGTATGTAACAGAGGTGTAAGTGCATACTTCAAAGCTGTAGAAAAGCTATATGTGTTAGAACTGTGTTTGTGTATGGAGGAGAGTTGTGTGTGTATTTTGGAAAATTGCGTGTGTGATAGTAGTAGAGTTGTGTGTATGCAGGAGAGATGTGTGTATGTAGGAAAGAGGGTGGAAACTTATCAATGCTATAGGACCTATGCAAGAACCTAACATGATCAAATTTGACTCATGACAATACAGCTTTAAAAAATGCATTGGCAGCAATTGTACCGATCATCTACTTTCAATGAATTATCAGCAAATTGGTGAAAGTACACCTATTAAAAAAAAAATAACAGCCTCCTCCATATCCCCTCTAGCTGTCCTGTCCATCACCAAGATAGGTGCGTTTTCTGCCATTTTAGGTAGAAGTAATGTTCAACCAATTTGCTTCTAATTTAGACAAAGTAGTAGGAAAGTTTATCAAACAAACTCTACATATGAGCTCTATCTATTTTACAATACGTGTAATATGTATTCACAAAATGTCCATTTTCTATATGTGTGAACTTCACATCTTTTTTTTTTTTAGTAAGTTTTAGTGCATGATGAGGTGGTGTTTACCTATAGGATCCACCATCTCTTGGACTGGGCACCATTGATGGTATTTATTGGGCCCCACGTTCTTAAGTAAATCTCAATATTGCTTCAAAAAGGTAGCTATGCATATACAGTTTACAGACAGAATGTTAACATATTAAGCAAGAGTGTGACAACTTATCAGTGCTAAATGTGCCATAAAAAAACCCAGCATGTAAAATTCTTAGCTTTGACAAGTGACAACATATCTGGCAAAATGCATTGTAAACCAAATGTAATTTTTAGCTGCAGTAAATTTTAGACAATCAAAATGATGTTAAAATGTGTGTGTTTCTTACAGTCTAGAGGCTGCTTATTCTGATGGAGGAAAACACTGACAGCATCCTTCATGATCACTGAAAGAACTGTTCTCCTTTCTCCTGCCCCACACTGATCTATCTGATCGGTGCAGTGCAGGGGAGAAAGTCACCAGGACTTGCACGGATGTTGCGCATCCTGTGTAGCTGAAAAAACTTCTGCAAGACTAGCCCATGGACCTCTTTATGAAAAGAAGAACGACACTCCTGATATGTGAGGTGGCATGGATAGGGTCCCAATCAAACAAAGTTGTTGATTAGCCATTGAACCTTTCAGGTCATGTGATCAGTCACATTCCTGGAAGGAATTTCAAGATGTGGTAATGTATACGATGGATGAGTGTACATATATATATATATAAGTGTTTATATATATATAAGTGTTATATATATATAAGTGTTTGTGTGTGTGGAGCTGCATGAGTATATAAGAGAGCTGTTGGTGTATGTAAGAAAGCTGTGTACAAGTATGTAGCAAAACAGTGCGTGTATGTAACAGAGGTGTAAGTGCATACTTCAAAGCTGTAGAAAAGCTATATGTGTTAGAACTGTGTTTGTGTATGGAGGAGAGTTGTGTGTGTATTTTGGAAAATTGCGTGTGTGATAGTAGTAGAGTTGTGTGTATGCAGGAGAGATGTGTGTATGTAGGAAAGAGGGTGGAAACTTATCAATGCTATAGGACCTATGCAAGAACCTAACATGATCAAATTTGACTCATGACAATACAGCTTTAAAAAATGCATTGGCAGCAATTGTACCGATCATCTACTTTCAATGAATTATCAGCAAATTGGTGAAAGTACACCTATTAAAAAAAAAATAACAGCCTCCTCCATATCCCCTCTAGCTGTCCTGTCCATCACCAAGATAGGTGCGTTTTCTGCCATTTTAGGTAGAAGTAATGTTCAACCAATTTGCTTCTAATTTAGACAAAGTAGTAGGAAAGTTTATCAAACAAACTCTACATATGAGCTCTATCTATTTTACAATACGTGTAATATGTATTCACAAAATGTCCATTTTCTATATGTGTGAACTTCACATCTTTTTTTTTTTTAGTAAGTTTTAGTGCATGATGAGGTGGTGTTTACCTATAGGATCCACCATCTCTTGGACTGGGCACCATTGATGGTATTTATTGGGCCCCACGTTCTTAAGTAAATCTCAATATTGCTTCAAAAAGGTAGCTATGCATATACAGTTTACAGACAGAATGTTAACATATTAAGCAAGAGTGTGACAACTTATCAGTGCTAAATGTGCCATAAAAAAACCCAGCATGTAAAATTCTTAGCTTTGACAAGTGACAACATATCTGGCAAAATGCATTGTAAACCAAATGTAATTTTTAGCTGCAGTAAATTTTAGACAATCAAAATGATGTTAAAATGTGTGTGTTTCTTACAGTCTAGAGGCTGCTTATTCTGATGGAGGAAAACACTGACAGCATCCTTCATGATCACTGAAAGAACTGTTCTCCTTTCTCCTGCCCCACACTGATCTATCTGATCGGTGCAGTGCAGGGGAGAAAGTCACCAGGACTTGCACGGATGTTGCGCATCCTGTGTAGCTGAAAAAACTTCTGCAAGACTAGCCCTTGGACCTCTTTATGAAAAGATGAACGACACTCCTGATATGTGAGGTGGCATGGATAGGGTCCCAATCAAACAAAGTTGTTGATTAGCCATTGAACCTTTCAGGTCATGTGATCAGTCACATTCCTGGAAGGAATTTCAAGATGTGGTAATGTATACGATGGATGAGTGTACATATATATATATATATATATATATATATATAAGTGTTTGTGTGTGTGGAGCTGCATGAGTATATAAGAGAGCTGTTGGTGTATGTAAGAAAGCTGTGTACAAGTATGTAGCAAAACAGTGCGTGTATGTAACAGAGGTGTAAGTGCATACTTCAAAGCTGTAGAAAAGCTATATGTGTTAGAACTGTGTTTGTGTATGGAGGAGAGTTGTGTGTGTATTTTGGAAAATTGCGTGTGTGATAGTAGTAGAGTTGTGTGTATGCAGGAGAGATGTGTGTATGTAGGAAAGAGGGTGGAAACTTATCAATGCTATAGGACCTATGCAAGAACCTAACATGATCAAATTTGACTCATGACAATACAGCTTTAAAAAATGCATTGGCAGCAATTGTACCGATCATCTACTTTCAATGAATTATCAGCAAATTGGTGAAAGTACACCTATTAAAAAAAAAATAACAGCCTCCTCCATATCCCCTCTAGTTGTCCTGTCCATCACCAAGATAGGTGCGTTTTCTGCCATTTTAGGTAGAAGTAATGTTCAACCAATTTGCTTCTAATTTAGACAAAGTAGTAGGAAAGTTTATCAAACAAACTCTACATATGAGCTCTATCTATTTTACAATACGTGTAATATGTATTCACAAAATGTCCATTTTCTATATGTGTGAACTTCACATCTTTTTTTTTTTTAGTAAGTTTTAGTGCATGATGAGGTGGTGTTTACCTATAGGATCCACCATCTCTTGGACTGGGCACCATTGATGGTATTTATCGGGCCCCACGTTCTTAAGTAAATCTCAATATTGCTTCAAAAAGGTAGCTATGCATATACAGTTTACAGACAGAATGTTAACATATTAAGCAAGAGTGTGACAACTTATCAGTGCTAAATGTGCCATAAAAAAACCCAGCATGTAAAATTCTTAGCTTTGACAAGTGACAACATATCTGGCAAAATGCATTGTAAACCAAATGTAATTTTTAGCTGCAGTAAATTTTAGACAATCAAAATGATGTTAAAATGTGTGTGTTTCTTACAGTCTAGAGGCTGCTTATTCTGATGGAGGAAAACACTGACAGCATCCTTCATGATCACTGAAAGAACTGTTCTCCTTTCTCCTGCCCCACACTGATCTATCTGATCGGTGCAGTGCAGGGGAGAAAGTCACCAGGACTTGCACGGATGTTGCGCATCCTGTGTAGCTGAAAAAACTTCTGCAAGACTAGCCCTTGGACCTCTTTATGAAAAGAAGAACGACACTCCTGATATGTGAGGTGGCATGGATAGGGTCCCAATCAAACAAAGTTGTTGATTAGCCATTGAACCTTTCAGGTCATGTGATCAGTCACATTCCTGGAAGGAATTTCAAGATGTGGTAATGTATACGATGGATGAGTGTACATATATATATATATATATATATATATATATATATATAAGTGTTTGTGTGTGTGGAGCTGCATGAGTATATAAGAGAGCTGTTGGTGTATGTAAGAAAGCTGTGTACAAGTATGTAGCAAAACAGTGTGTGTATGTAACAGAGGTGTAAGTGCATACTTCAAAGCTGTAGAAAAGCTATATGTGTTAGAACTGTGTTTGTGTATGGAGGAGAGTTGTGTGTGTATTTTGGAAAATTGCGTGTGTGATAGTAGTAGAGTTGTGTGTATGCAGGAGAGATGTGTGTATGTAGGAAAGAGGGTGGAAACTTATCAATGCTATAGGACCTATGCAAGAACCTAACATGATCAAATTTGACTCATGACAATACAGCTTTAAAAAATGCATTGGCAGCAATTGTACCGATCATCTACTTTCAATGAATTATCAGCAAATTGGTGAAAGTACACCTATTAAAAAAAAAATAACAGCCTCCTCCATATCCCCTCTAGCTGTCCTGTCCATCACCAAGATAGGTGCGTTTTCTGCCATTTTAGGTAGAAGTAATGTTCAACCAATTTGCTTCTAATTTAGACAAAGTAGTAGGAAAGTTTATCAAACAAACTCTACATATGAGCTCTATCTATTTTACAATACGTGTAATATGTATTCACAAAATGTCCATTTTCTATATGTGTGAACTTCACATCTTTTTTTTTTTTAGTAAGTTTTAGTGCATGATGAGGTGGTGTTTACCTATAGGATCCACCATCTCTTGGACTGGGCACCATTGATGGTATTTATTGGGCCCCACGTTCTTAAGTAAATCTCAATATTGCTTCAAAAAGGTAGCTATGCATATACAGTTTACAGACAGAATGTTAACATATTAAGCAAGAGTGTGACAACTTATCAGTGCTAAATGTGCCATAAAAAAACCCAGCATGTAAAATTCTTAGCTTTGACAAGTGACAACATATCTGGCAAAATGCATTGTAAACCAAATGTAATTTTTAGCTGCAGTAAATTTTAGACAATCAAAATGATGTTAAAATGTGTGTGTTTCTTACAGTCTAGAGGCTGCTTATTCTGATGGAGGAAAACACTGACAGCATCCTTCATGATCACTGAAAGAACTGTTCTCCTTTCTCCTGCCCCACACTGATCTATCTGATCGGTGCAGTGCAGGGGAGAAAGTCACCAGGACTTGCACGGATGTTGCGCATCCTGTGTAGCTGAAAAAACTTCTGCAAGACTAGCCCTTGGACCTCTTTATGAAAAGAAGAACGACACTCCTGATATGTGAGGTGGCATGGATAGGGTCCCAATCAAACAAAGTTGTTGATTAGCCATTGAACCTTTCAGGTCATGTGATCAGTCACATTCCTGGAAGGAATTTCAAGATGTGGTAATGTATACGATGGATGAGTGTACATATATATATATATATATATATAAGTGTTTGTGTGTGTGGAGCTGCATGAGTATATAAGAGAGCTGTTGGTGTATGTAAGAAAGCTGTGTACAAGTATGTAGCAAAACAGTGCGTGTATGTAACAGAGGTGTAAGTGCATACTTCAAAGCTGTAGAAAAGCTATATGTGTTAGAACTGTGTTTGTGTATGGAGGAGAGTTGTGTGTGTATTTAGGAAAACTGCGTGTGTGATAGTAGTAGAGTTGTGTGTATGCAGGAGAGATGTGTGTGTATGCAGGAGAGATGTGTGTATGTAGGAAAGAGGGTGGAAACTTATCAATGCTATAGGACCTATGCAAGAACCTAACATGATCAAATTTGACTCATGACAATACAGCTTTAAAAAATGCATTGCCATCAATTGTACCGATCATCTACTTTCAATGAATTATCAGCAAATTGGTGAAAGTACACCTATTAAAAAAAAAAATAACAGCCTCCTCCATATCCACTCTAGCTGTCCTGTCCATCACCAAGATAGGTGCGTTTTCTGCCATTTTAGGTAGAAGTAATGTTCAACCAATTTGCTTCTAATTTAGACAAAGTAGCAGGAAGGTTTATCAAACAAACTCTACATATGAGTTGTATCTATTTTACAATACGTGTAATATGTATTCACAAAATGTCCATTTTCTATATGTGTGAACTTCACATCTTTTTTTTTTTAGTAAGTTTTAGTGCATGATGAGGTGGTGTTTACCTATAGGATCCACCATCTCTTGGACTGGGCACCATTGATGGTATTTATTGGGCCCCACGTTCTTAAGTAAATCTCAATAATGCTTCAAAAAGGTAGTTATGCATATACAGTTTACAGACAGAATGTTAACATATTAAGCAAGAGTGTGACAACTTATCAGTGCTAAATGTGCCATAAAAAAACCCAGCATGTAAAATTCTTAGCTGTGACAAGTGACAACATACCTGGCAAAATGCATTGTAAACCAAATGTAATTTTTAGCTGCAGTATATTTTAGACAATCAAAATGATGCTAAAATGTGTGTGTTTCTTGCAGTCTAGAGGCAGCTTATTCTGATGGAGGAAAACGCTGACAGCATCCTTCCTGATCACTGAAAGAACTGTTCTCCTTTCTCCTGCCCCACACTGATCTATCTGATCGGTGCAGTGCAGGAGAGAAAGACACCAGGACTTGCACGGATGTTGCACATCCTGTGTAGCTGAAAAAACTTCTGCAAGACTAGCCCTTGGACCTCTTTATGAAAAGAATAACGCCACTCCTGATATGTGAGGTGGCATGGATAGGGTCCCAATCAAACAAAGTTGTTGATTAGCCATTGAACCTTTCAGGTCATGTGATCAGTCACATTCCTGGAAGGACTTTCATGATGTTGTAGGAGAGCTGGGTGGTTATATTAGAAAACTCTGTGTATATATGTAGCAGAGCTGTGTATGCATATATAGCAGAGCTTGGTGTGCATGTCCTGTGGATGCAGAAGTGATGTGTTTGTGTGCATTGTAGTGAATGCATATAATTTGCCTGCTGTAAAGCTGTATGAGTATAATACACATGCTGCAGAGAAACATTAATATTAGATCTCTAACTACTCTATTGTACCCTAAAGCATTAAAATTAGTGTAATTGACTTCTCCACATATCTACACCTCCAGGAAATTTGTAATTAGTTGGAAAAGTGTTTTTCCTAATTTTTTACTATGTAGTCCTCCTGAGTTTTTTATAGAAAGCATTAAAGTGAAAAATATGATAATTTATGCTAAGTATTAGGAAAATGTTGAAATTACACCTATCAAAAAAACAGCCTCCTCAATTTCCCTTAAAGCTGCCCTATCCATCTCCATGAGTAGCGGGAGTATATATCATTCAAACTCTACATGTGAAGTTCACCTATTTTTCAATATTTGAAATTTGTATTCACAACACTTTAGTTTTTTATATGTCTGAAGTATGCGGCTATGTGCCCACGATGTAGATATGCTCAGGATATTTTCCTGAGCGTTTCTGCATCTCCCTGGCAGAAAAAACGCATGTGGATTGTACATGCGGATTGTACATGCGTTTTTCCTGCCAGGGACATGCGGATGTGAAGCGTTCTTCACATGCATTTCCGCATGTGGGTTGACAAGCGCTTTCCAAGCGATTTTAGCATCACTTGGAAAGTGCTTGTCAACTTGGTCACACTATATAAATCCATGCAAACAGCATGGATTTATATAGTGTGACCCCCAAAGAATGTGAAAATATAAAAAAAATAAATCTATACTCACCTTCCGATGGCCCCCGCAGTCTTGCTACGCTCCGTCCTGGCTGCCGGCAACTCTCGGTGCACTGTACTGAAGGACCTGCTGTCACATGACTATGACGTCAGCGCAGATCCTACAGTTCACCGCGAGATGCCGGCAAAGGAGGACGAGCGCTGCGGGGGCCGCCAGAAGGTAAATATGATATTTATTTTTTATTTTATATTTTTTTCACAGGTTCTATGGTACCTGGGTCCAGAGGAGAGTCTCCTGTCCTCCACACCCGGGTACCATCCACACATTTCATCTGTAGATGCGCCTTCCATGCGTTCCAGTGATGCGTAATCCATGCGTTCCAATGCAAGTCAATGGCGGCGAAAACGCAGCGTTTCCGCAAAATTAATGGACATGCTGCGTTTTTTTCCGCAATGATAATCCGCAGCGGAAATTTCCGCAGCATGTGCGCAGCACATGCGGATTATCATTGGGGAGCATGGCTGGCCTTCTACCATGCATTTTTTAAGCATTTCTGCAGCGTTTTTGCCGCTGCGGAAACGATTAAAAAACGTATCGTGGGCACATAGCCTACTACGTGTTTTGATAATCAGGTATTAGTACATAATGACGTGGTATTAGCTTATAGGACCCATCCATCTCTTGGATTGGGTGTCATTAACGGTACTTTTTAGGCCACAGGTACCTAATCATGTCTCAATATTATTTGGCCACAGGTACCTAGTCATGTCTTTATATCAGTGTTGTGAAACCAAAATCAAGAGTGAAACATAAACATAATCTATTATGAAAAGATCTGCACCTGTTTTGGGTTTTTCACCCACTCCTGATTTTGGCTTAGAAATACCGATGCCAAATCCAAGCCAAAATGTGTCTGTGTCCTTACAGTGTAAGTATCCAAAGCATGAAGAATGACAACTGTGTTGCAAAATGCATGAGTTACAGCATCAGTTATCACAACCTCCCCCACCCCCTTGTCTCATAAATGTGTAACAGTGTTGGATGAAGCTTCGGGAGCTCTGCGATATTGATGTGAGCGCAGAAGATCAAGTCCTATGGAAAGGATTTATTCCTGTACCCACAGAATGGTGGCAGTAATATGGGATAGGGTTTACATGGTTTCTCCCACAGTTCCCACAGCTTCAGCCGTACAATAAACAGATATGATATGAGGCAACCTCTGCAATCCTGGTACTCAGCAGTACTTCGGTCATTGTTCTGGGGTCCTAGAAATTTATACTATAGGGAGCACAGTGGAGGGGAGAAACACTGACAGGAGAGACAAAGTCTGAATGTTGCTACCTACCTTTTGTAAACGTTTAGAACTTGATTATTGATACTTACCTGTGACTTTGTGATTGGCTTTTTGTGCAGAGTCTGAGATTATTCAATCATAATCTTCCATCTATGGCATGAAGAAAATGCTGGTCTTGTTTGGCATCTAAGGCGACACGTCTATTGGGAAGAAGACTTGTCTGCTCAAGTGATCGGCTGCAACTGGTGCATGTGGAGGATCCAGCTGTGTTATATAGGAGGAGGCTATGATGTCATAAGAGAGAAAAGAGAAGCCAATGAGGTCATAAGAGAGAAGCCGATGATGTCATAAAATAGAATCTGATGATGTCATAAGAGAGAAAAGAGAAGCTGATGAGGTCATAAGAGAGAAGCCGATGATGTCATAAAATAGAATCTGATGATGTCATAAGAGAGAAGAGAATCCTAGTACTAGCATGGCAATATTTCCTACAGCAATTCATTATATAATCTGGAATAAATATTTATTTAGAGATATCTCCTTGTTAAACTTTTTCACCCCAAAAAACTCACTATGGCAATTTACTCCATAACTACTATTATTATTATTGACATGATAAAATGTATAAATATTTAAAGTGCTCATCCTGGCACTATTAATCAGAGCTCATTTTACCTGATGCAGTTACACTATACAGATAAATGAACATACACTGTATACTCTATACCTATATACTATATATACACAAACCTACCATATATACTCTATATGCAAATGCATGTACACTGTATATTGGATACTCTATATCTATATACACAAACCTACCATATATACTCTATATGCAAATGCATGTACACTGTATATTGGATACTGTATATCTATATATACAAACCTACCATATATACTCTATATGCAAATGCATGTACACTGTATATTGGATACTCTATATCTATATACACAAACCTACCATATATACTCTATATGCAAATGCATGTACACTGTATATTGGATACTGTATATCTATATATACAAACCTACCATATATACTCTATATGCAAATGCATGTACACTGTATATTGGATACTGTATATCTATATACACAAACCTACCATATATACTCTATATGCAAATGCATGTACACTATATATTGGATACTGTATATCTATATACACAAACCTACCATATATACTCTATATGCAAATGAATGTACACTGTATATTGGATACTGTATATCTATATACACAAACCTACCATATATACTCTATATGCAAATGCATGTACACTGTATATTGGATACTGTATATCTATATACACAAACCTACCATATATACTCTATATGCAAATGCATGTACACTGTATATTGGATACTCTATATCTATGTACACAAACCTACCATATATACACTACATACTAATGTACATAGACTTTATATATGCTACACCTACATATCTGCATATTTTCACATCCACCTTATATACATTACACGCATATATACTCACTCTCATACACTGTATAAACACATTCACCTTATATATAAGTAAAAACATAGAACTGGATTATTGATATTTACCTGTGACTTTGTGATGAACTTTTTCTGCCGAGTCTGAGATTAGTCAATCACAATCTTCCATCAATTTCACAAAGAAAATGCTGGTCTTGTTTGGCATCTAAGGGGAAACATCCACTGGGAAGAAGACTGCTCTGCTCAAGTGATCGGCTGCAACTGGTGCATGTGGAGGATCCATCTGTGTTATATAGGAGGAGGCTATGATGTCATAAGAGAGAAAAGAGAAGCCAATGAGGTCATAAGAGAGAAGCCGATGATGTCATAAAATAGAATCTGATGATGTCATAAGAGAGAAGAGAATCCTAGGACTAGCATGGCAATATTTCCTACAGCAATTCATTATATAATCTGGAATAAATATTTATTTAGAGATATCTCCTTGTTAACCACTTCGCGCCAGAGCCTGTTTTTGCCTTCGTGACCGGGCCAATTTTTTCAATTCTGACCACTGTCACTTTATGAGGTAATTACTCTGGAACGCTTCAACGTATTCCCCTGATTCTGAGATTGTTTTTTCATGACATATTGTACTTCATGATAGTGGTAAAATTTCTTCGATATCACTTGCGTTTATTTGTGAAAAAATCGGAAATTTGGCGAAAATTTTGAAAATTTTGCAATTTTCAAACTTTGAATTTTCATGCCCTTAAATCAGAGAGATATGTCACACAAAATAGTTAATAAATAACATTTCCCACATGTCTACTTTACATCAGCACAATTTTGGAACCAACATTTTTTTTTTGTTAGGGAGCTATAAGGGTTAAAAGTTGACCAGTGATTTCTCATTTTTCCAACAAAATTTACAAAAACATTTTTTTAGGGACCACATCATATTTGACGTCACTTTGAGGGGTCTTTATGACAGAAAATACCCAAAAGTGACACCATTCTAAAAACTGCACCCCTCAAGGTGCTCAAAACCACATTCAAGAACTTTATTAACCCTTCAGGTGCTTCACCGGAATTTTTGGAATGTGGAAGAAAAAAATTAACATTTAACTTTTTTCACAAAAATGTTACTTTAGACCCAATTTTTTTTATTTTCACAGGGGTAACAGGAAAAAATAGACCCCAATTTTTTTTGTGCAATTTCTCTTGAGCGTGCTGATACCCCATATGTGAGGGAAAACCACTGTTTGGGCGCACTGCAGGGTTCGGAAGGGAAGGAGCGCCATTAGACTTTTTGAATGTAAAATTTGTCTGAATAATTAGCAGACGCCATATTGCGTTTGGAGAGCTCCTGATGTGCCT
The DNA here is from genome assembly GCF_046119375.1 of Phyllobates terribilis. Classification (NCBI taxonomy): domain Eukaryota; kingdom Metazoa; phylum Chordata; class Amphibia; order Anura; family Dendrobatidae; genus Phyllobates; species Phyllobates terribilis. The sequence continues at coordinate 666,484 of NW_027363422.1, forward strand.
AAACAGTGGAAACCCCCCACAAGTGACACCATTTTGGAAACTAGACCCCTTAGGGAACTTATCTAGATGTGTGGTGAGCACCTTGAACCCCAAGGTGCTTCACAGAAGTTTATAATATTGAGCTGTAAAAATAAAATTTTCACATTTTTCCCACAAAACCGTTTTTCATCCCTTAATTTTGCATTATCATAAGGGTAATAGGATAAATTGCACCATGAAATTTGTTGTTCAATTTCTCCTGAACACACCGATACCCCATATGTGGAGGCAAATTACTGTTTGAGCACATGGCAGGGTTTGAAAGGGAAGGAGCGCCATTTGACTTTTTGAATGTAAAATTTGTCTGAATAATTAGCAGACGCCATGTCGCATTTGGAGAGCCCCTAATGTGCCTAAACAGTGGAAACCCCCCACAAGTGCCACCATTTTGGAAACTAGACCCCTTAGGGAACTTATCTAGATGTGTGGTGAGCACCTTGCACCCCCAGCTGCTTCACAGAAGTTTATAATATTGAGCCGTAAAAATAAAATTTTCACATTTTTCCCACAAAAAATGTTTTTCATTCCCTAATTTTGTATTATCATAAGGGTAACAGGATAAATTGCACCATGAAATTTGTTGTGCAATTTCTCCTGAACACGCCGATACCCCATATGTGGAGGCAAATTACTGTTTGGGCACATGGCAGGGTTTGAAAGGGATGGAGCGCCATTTGACTTTTTGAATGTAAAATTTGTTTGAATAATTAGCGGACGCCATGTCACATTTGGGGAGCCCCTAATGTGCCTAAACAGTGGAAACCCCCCACAAGTGCCACCATTTTGGAAACTAGACCTCTTAGGGAACTTATCTAGATGTGTGGTGAGCACCTTGCACCCCCAGCTGCTTCACAGAAGTTTATAATATTGAGCCGTAAAAATAAAATTTTCACATTTTTCCCACAAAACCGTTTTTCATCCCTTAATTTTGCATTATCATAAGGGTAATAGGATAAATTGCACCATGAAATTTGTTGTGCAATTTCTCCTGAACACGCTGATACCCCATATGTGGAGGCAAATTACTGTTTGGGCGCATGGCAGGGTTTGAAAGGGAAGGAGCGCTATTTGACTTTTTGAATGTAAAATTTGTTTGAATAATTAGCAGACGCCATGTCGCATTTGGGGAGCCCCTAATGTGCCTAAACAGTGGAAACCCCCCACAAGTGCCACCATTTTGGAAACTAGACCCCTTAGGGAACTTATCTAGATGTGTGGTGAGCACCTTGCACCCCCAGCTGCTTCACAGAAGTTTATAATATTGAGCCGTAAAAATAAAATTTTCACATTTTTCCCATAAAAAATGTTTTTCATTCCCTAATTTTGCATTATCATAAGGGTAACAGGATAAATTGCACCATGAAATTTGTTGAACAATTTCTCCTGAGTACGCCGATACCCCATATGTGGGGGAAAACCACTGCTTTGGTGTACGGCAGGGTTCGGAAGAGAAAGGAGCGCTATGTTGGCTGGGATAGGCAGCAGACGCCATGTCACATTTGAAGAGTCGCTGACATGCCAAAACAGCAGAAACCCCCACAAGTGACCCCATTTTGTAAACTACACCTCTCAAGGAATTCATCTAGGGAAGTAGTGAGTATTTTTTAATTTTTAAATTTATACCATTGGGCAGTGAAAAAAGCATAATTATATTTTTACCACAAAAAAATGTTTTACCCTCAGATTTTACATTTTCACACAGGACAATGGGTAAAAATGGTGCCGAAATGTGTCACACAATTTCTTCTAAAAGTGGCAATACCCCATATGTGGCTGTATTGTACCGCTCAGCCGTACCGCGAGATCTGGGGGGGACGGAGCACTATTTGACAATTGGAGAACAAACTATTGTAGAATAGGCATTTGGATTTGGGAGCACAAAATTTTCTGAATTTCTTTTGGGGGGCAAGGGTCATTTTGCTTTTCCAGAGCCTTTCTGCTACCAGTAACTTGGAAGTCCCTTATATTTTTAACAGATGACGGACCTGAGTGGGGACTAGCTTTTTTTGAGGACTGAGTTGAAGCTTTTATTGGGAACATTTTACGTAACATTTATCCGGCGCTCTAGGCTGAGCACTTACATCGGGGTTTCCATCTAAATTTCCAAGTGATGTAATTCAGATGAAACCCCTGCAGGATCCATTCACTATAATGAGGCAGCAGAGTTACTCTGGACTCCGTCTGGCCTCTGTTTAGCGGTGTCCTTTTTTTCAGAAGTGCACAAAACTGTGGCCAACCACACTTTTATGCACGCCTAAAACAAATGACACCGTGGGATCCCAGGCTAGACGGCGTCCACAGTGGCCTATATCTGCCTCATTACAGGGAATCTTCCATCATGGGTTCCGGCTGAATCACGTATTTCAGAGATTTACACAGAAACTCTGGTGTAAGTGCTCAGCGCAGAGCACAGGATAAATGTGAGCAGAGCCTTACTGGGATCTTTGGGAGACATAATAAACAAATCAGTAGCAGGTGAAGAATTGGTTTTATTTATTTTTTACGCCGTTCCTAGTGTGATATAACTGATTAGATTACTTTATTCTTCGGGTCGGTGCGATTACAGAGATACCAGATTTATATCGGGTTTTTATGACTGACAGCTGTCACACACTAAAATACGCTTTTTTTGCAAAATCTAGTTTTTGCATCACCATATTTTGAGAGCTATAATTTTTCCATATTTCGGCCGACAGAGTCATGTGATGGCTTGTTTTTTGCGAGACGAGTTGACATTTTTATTGGTACCATTTTTGGGAACGTGACATTTTTTGATCGCTTTCTATTCCGTTTTTTGGGAGGTAAAATTAACAAAAACAAACAATTCAGGAATTGTTTTTTGAGGTTTTTGTTTATGCCGTTCTGCGTGTGGTAAAAGTGATCAGGCAGCGTTATTCTTGGGGTCAGTACGTTTACAGCGATACTACACTTACTGTATTTTTTTTATGTTTTGGCGCTTTTACACAATAAAACAATTTTATAGAAAAAAATATTTTTTTTGCATTGCTTTATTCTGAGCGCTATAACTTTTTTATTTTTCGGCTGATGGAGCTGTATGGCAGCTTTTTTTTTGCGGAACAAGGTGACGTTTTCAGCGGTACCATTTTTATTTCTATTTTGTTTTTTGATCGCATTTTTTTCCACTTTTTGTTTGGCGATATGATGAAAAAGCATATTTTTTTGTTCCGTTTTTTATTTATTTTTATTACGGTGTGCACAGAAGGAGTTAATTAGTGTGACAGTTTTATAGCTCGGGTTGTTTCGGACGCGGCGATACCAAATATGTGTACTTTTTTTGGTTTTGTAAAAATATACGGATTTATTGGTTTAATATTTTATTTATTTTTATTTATTTTGTGATTTTTTTTTTAATAGTTTAAAACTTTTTTTTTACTTTTTTTTACATTTTTACTTAGTCCCTGTATGGGACATTAATTTTTATTTTTCTGATCACTGATCTCATGTAATGTAATACACATATATTACATTACATGAGATCTTCCCTGACTGTTTCAGTCAGTCTCCTGTCTGGCTCAGCTTGCAGGCTGAGCCAGACAGGACACCGTATATGGCAGAGCTGGAGGCGGTCATGTGACCTCCAGCTGCCATAGCAACCCCAGGTCCTGGAAGGAAACGGAGGTCTTCGGAGAGGTAAGATGACCCCCTCTCCTCCTGCTGTCTCCTATATGCCGCGATCACTATAGATCGCAGCATATAGAAGACAGCAAGGGGTTAACATCACTGGGACCTGATCTAATCAGGTCCCGATGATGTTCCCTGTCAGAGCTAACGCTCTGCACTGGAATCGCAGCGCTTGCAGGACCCTGGGGGTCCTGAGCGCTGCGAGACCACCCACCGTTTTTAAACATCGGCGCTGCACAGAGCCCGGCAAGCGCCGACGTTTATCTACAGTGGGCGGTCGGGAACCGGTTAAACTTTTTCACCCCAAAAAACTCACTATGGCAATTTACTCCATAACTACTATTATTATTATTGACATGATAAAATGTATAAATATTTAAAGTGCTCATCCTGGCACTATTAATCAGAGCTCATTTTACCTGATGCAGTTACACTATACAGATAAATGAACATACACTGTATACTCTATACCTATATACTATATATACACAAACCTACCATATATACTCTATATGCAAATGCATGTACACTGTATATTGGATACTCTATATCTATATACACAAACCTACCATATATACTCTATATGCAAATGCATGTACACTGTATATTGGATACTCTATATCTATGTACACAAACCTACCATATATACACTACATACTAATGCACATAGACTTTATATATGCTACACCTACATATCTTCATATTTTCACATCCACCTTATATACACTACACGCATATATACACATTCTTATACACTGTATAAACACATTCACCTTATATATAAGTAAATACATAGTAAAAACATAGAACTGGATTATTGATATTTACCTGTGACTTTGTGATGAACTTTTTCTGCTGAGTCTGAGATTAGTCAATCACAATCTTCCATCAGTTACACGGAGAAAATGCTGGTCTTGTTTGGCATCTAAGGGGAAACATCCGCTGGGAAGAAGACTGCTCTGCTCAAGTGATCGGCTGCAACTGGTGCATGTGGAGGATCCATCTGTGTTATATAGGAGAAGGCTATGATGTCATAAGAGAGAAGCCGATGATGTCATAAGAGAAGAGAGAAGCCCAGGACTAGCATAGCAATATCTCCTACAGAAATTCATTATATAATTTGGAATAAATATTTATTTAGAGATATCTCTCTGTTAAACATGATAAAATGATGACATGTATAAATCTATAAAGGACTCATCTTGGTACTAATATTAATCAGAGCTCGTTTTGCCAGATGCAGATACACTATACAGATGCACATACACTGTATACTATATTACTATGTACTCTATACCTATACACTATATACAGTGGTGTGAAAAAGTTTTTGCCCCGTCCCTGATTTCTCACTCTGAGCATCCAGTGCTCCATAAACAGGCGGTGCTGCAGAGGATCGGTCGGGGCCTGGTCCGCAGATTTGGGGTGCAGCGCTCTGCTACCCAAATCCGTAAAAAGCTGGCGGACCTGAAATATAGGTCTGCCGACCGAATCGTCAGCATCCGGTCACGGACCCTGCCCCGCCGTGGTGAGTGGTTTTAAAATATGTTAACACAATATATGGCAGCACATTAGTTACAACTGCAATCACCTTAGGTATCTAATGTTATTTGTTTTCCAGCGCCTGCAGCCCCAGAGCCCCCAAGGGAGTCACCTCCAGCCCTGGAGCCCCAGCAGCATTCCTCTGCCAGCTCGCCAGCATCACTCCGTGATATAGGTGCAGCTTCATCTTTCGGTAATGCTTTGACATAAAATACGGTCCATACAACTTGGAAAGTATAGGGCTGTCATGTACTATTAAGTGTTGTGTCTTTCTCTAGCCGGTGGTGCCAGGGGATCCGGGTGGTCCTTAAGCTCGTCATCATCCGAGCAACCTGAAAACCGTAAGTGTTAAATACCAAACATGTACCTCATAGGCTGTGTGCCCACGATGCGTTTTTTAAGGTGTTTCTGCAGCGTTTTTGCTGCTGTGGAAACGCATTAAAAGCGCATGGTAGAAGGTCTGCCATGTTCCCCAATGATAATCCGCATGTGCTGTGCACATGCTGCGGAAATTTCCGCTGCACATTATCATTGCGGAAAAAAACGCAGCACTACCAATTATTTTGCATAAGGTGGTTTTTTTGCGCCGCCATTGACTTGCATTATAATGCGCCAATTCCGCAATACTGCATCTGTACTTGCGTAATTAGCGCGTTCTAATGTGCGGATGGTACCCGGGAGTGGTGCATCGTGGGCACATAGCCTTAATTTGATGAATGTACAGAATTATTGGACTTTTAAGTTTAACAATTACCTCCGTAGAAATCCCAACACTACAAGATCTCCTGGCGTCACAACGGAGACTGAGTGAAGAGATCCACCAGCACGGAGTGATGCTGGCAAGATTTGTGGCAGCCCATGACCGTCACGGCAGCCAATAACTTATTTTTTGTTATGTAGTTGATATTATTTGGTTGGTTATATTTTTTATATTTTTATAAAAAAAAATTAGTTTATATCCACTATTGTCTACACTTTGTTACATCTAATCCTATCCTGTGTGATACTGCCTGACGGGTTGTGTATCTAATCCTATCCTGTGTGATACTGCCTGACGGGTTGTGTATCTAATCCTATCCTGTATGATACTGCCTAAAGGGTTTTGTATCTAATCCTATCCTGTGTGATACTGCCTAAAGAGTTGTGTATCTAATCCTATCCTGTGTGATACTGCCTGACGGGTTGTGTATCTAATCCTATCCTGTGTGATACTGCCTAAAGAGTTGTGTATCTAATCCTATCCTGTGTGATACTGCCTGACGGGTTGTGTATCTAATCCTATCCTGTATGATACTGCCTAAAGGGTTGTCTATCTAATCCTATCCTGTGTGATACTGCCTAAAGAGTTGTGTATCTAATCCTATCCTGTGTGATACTGCCTGACGGGTTGTGTATCTAATCCTATCCTGTATGATACTGCCTAAAGGGTTGTGTATCTAATCCTATCCTGTGTGATACTGCCTAAAGAGTTGTGTATCTAATCCTATCCTGTGTGATACTGCCTGACGGGTTGTGTATCTAATCCTATCCTGTATGATACGGCCTAAAGGGTTGTGTATCTAATCCTATCCTGTGTGATACTGCCTAAAGGGTTGTGTATCTAATCCTATCCTGTGTGATACTGCCTAAAGAGTTGTGTATCTAATCCTATCCTGTGTGATACTGCCTGACGGGTTGTGTATCTAATCCTATCCTGTGTGATACTGCCTAAAGGGTTGTGTATCTAATCCTATCCTGTGTGATACTGCCTAAAGAGTTGTGTATCTAATCCTATCCTGTGTGATACTGCCTGACGGGTTGTGTATCTAATCCTATCCTGTGTGATACTGCCTAAAGGGTTGTGTATCTAATCCTATCCTGTGTGATACTGCCTGACGGGTTGTGTATCTAATCCTATCCTGTGTGATACTGCCTAAAGGGTTGTGTATCTAATCCTATCCTGTGTGATACTGCCTAAAGAGTTGTGTATCTAATCCTATCCTGTGTGATACTGCCTAAAGGGTTGTGTATCTAATCCTATCCTGTGTGATACTGCCTGATGGGTTGTGTATCTAATCCTATCCTGTGTGATACTGCCTGACGGGTTGTGTATCTAATCCTATCCTGTGTGATACTGCCTAAAGGGTTGTGTATCTAATCCTATCCTGTGTGATACTGCCTGACGGGTTGTGTATCTAATCCTATCCTGTGTGATACTGCCTAAAGGGTTGTGTATCTAATCCTATCCTGTGTGATACTGCCTAAAGAGTTGTGTATCTAATCCTATCCTGTGTGATACTGCCTAAAGGGTTGTGTATCTAATCCTATCCTGTGTGATACTGCCTAAAGAGTTGTGTATCTAATCCTATCCTGTGTGATACTGCCTGACGGGTTGTGTATCTAATCCTATCCTGTGTGATACTGCCTGACGGGTTGTGTATCTAATCCTATCCTGTGTGATACTGCCTAAAACAAGCAGTGCAGGGGCAGTAAAGCCCACTCCAAAGTCGGCTTTCACACCCTCCTGCTTATTGATGTTATCAGCTGAAGTTGTGTAGGGGCAGGAAAGCCGTCTGAAGTCGGCTTTAATAGCCGCCTGCAAATTGATGTTATCAGCTGAAGTTGTGTGGGGGCATGAAAGCCGTCTGAAGTCGGCTTTAATAGCTGTCTACTAATTGATGTTATCAGCTGAAGTAGTGTAGGGGCAGGAAAGCCGTCTGAAGTCGGCTTTCATTGCCGCCTACTTATTGATATTATCAGCTGAAGTTGTGTGGGGGCAGGAAAGCCGTCTGAAGTCGGCTTTAATAGCTGTCTACTAATTGATGTTATCAGCTGAAGTAGTGTAGGGGCAGGAAAGCCGTCTGAAGTCGGCTTTCATTGCCGCCTACTTATTGATATTATTAGCTGAAGTTGTGTGGGGGCAGGAAAGCCGTCTGAAGTCGGCTTTCACAGATGCCAGCTAATTCAAGAAGAAGAGAGAAGAGGAAAGAATAGGAACATAGTATGAAAACTATAAGGAAGACCTAACATGTTGATCCAGAGGAAGGCAAAAAAAAACCATGCTCCGTTTTGGGAAAAAAAATTCCTTCCTGACTACACATACGGCAATCAGACTAGTTCCCTGGATCAACGCCCTATCAAGAATCTAATATATACAACCTATAATCTGAGTCAGACTCATAGTGCATGGTATGGCAGATCATTGCCATACCGTGCACCATGACTATGACCCCAAAGACTAAAAGAAGGGAAGTAGGAAGAGGAGGGGAAGAAAACCAGCTGTGAAGAAGACCAGAGGACACAGGGAAAAGACAGAAGACAGGTGATAAAGCCTGGAGCCGGAGGAGGAGAAGGGGAGGAGGTGATCACCAGCGGAGAGCAGGGATGGGAATAGACGGTAGAGAATGGAGGGGAGGGAACGGAGATTGGGAAGGGATCGGAGGGCAGGGGTGAGGGGTCCCACCCTCGGGAAGAGGTAAAGCAGAAAATAAGGCAACCAAAAAACATTTTTATTTCAATCAGGGTGAGATCAGAGGGCAGGGGTAAAGTTAAAAAAGAGGACAATAAACCTTGTTTTTATAAACAAACAAAAATATAAACAATTTTAACAATTTAAATAAGTATTAAATTAACAATATTTACAAAATGATAAAAAAAAATTGAAATGAAACATCACTACAGTTCTTCATATCGATTACCTGTATTTGTGTATCCGTGCCTGGGGGAAACAAAAGAATCAGAACACATGGGATACTGTGGGGGGGGGGCAAGGCTTTGTGGACGCCGGATCCTCTGCACTGGTGTGCTGTGAAGTGGGTCCGGCCTATGGGTCCAAGAATGTTGTTGAAAATGGCCAGGGTCAATCAGAGTATGTACAGTAGACGTTTCATTAAGTTCACCGACTGCCGCTTTATTTAAAGTCTCAAACATGACCCTTTCTGCATGCGCCCTCTGTCGGTCATCCAGCCTCTGTAGTCTCTCGCCAGCATATGTTGCAAAGCTGTCCCGCTTGGCCTGGGTCTGCAGAAGTAGAATCTTGTTCGCCAGAGATACTAGATCTGGCGATGGCGGCAAGCTGGCCTTTCTTTTCCTTGATTTTCTCTGTCGCCGAGGCACAAGGTCTTCACTTGTAGAGGCCATAGGGTCTTCATTCACCGATGCCATAGGTTCCTCATTCCTTGACATAACACTCGCCTCCTCCATACCACGTTCCGTAGCCGAGATGTCGTCATCTTGCCAATGGTGCTGTGGGAACACAAAAATAAAGTTAAGATTTGGTTACAACATCCAGCAGGTATGTTATGACCAGCATGGGTACACGTGCACTAAAAAACAAATATGAGGGGCGGCTAAACTAGGGCATGTACATTGAAAGTATAAATGCTATTTACAGGGAAGCAAAGAAGGTACTTACATCTTCAACAGGGGAGTCAGTCCGTATGTCGGGGTCTTCTTCCGGGGTCTGCCGTATCGTACACACCATTCGCCGAGGTAGCTCCTGGTCACGGGTGAAGGCAAGCAAATCATAATACCATAATGTCGGCACATAAACCTCATCTGTGCCGGTACCTGACTTCTTTGATTTCTCCACCCGGTTGAGTTCTTTCTTATATACGGTACGTAGACCCTGGATCTTTCTCTTCACCAGCTCTTCATCCACCTTCTCGTTGGGGCCATGCCTTTTAAAGAGGGAAATCAATTGCTGGTAGGCCTCCCTCTTTTTCTCTCTATTGCAGTAGTCTGTTGATTTTATTTGCCAAAGGCACGGCAGGGAGCGGTAGAGGTCAATCATTTCCCTCACAAACTCTTCACTTTTGAAAGCCATCTGAAAAGGATAGCAATACAGTGAGCATACATGAAACATTTTCAAACAAAGTAAAAAGTACTACACACCATTTGCTGACTAAAAATGGCCTCCAATATATAAGCAAATATATACTTATTGAGTGTGATAAAAATCCACTAAAATAACTTACCGTGGAAACAAAGCAATATAGCTGCCTGAAGAACCCAAAAGTCAATGTTCAGTCACAGCTGAAGAAAATCCACAAATGAATGGAATCACAGCAGTAGATCGCAACTAGGATCCAAAAATCAGGACGCTGACAAGGCTTCAACAAATCCCAGATGGACGAAACTTGCCCGGAGAACACTGCTACGATCCGAAAGCAAAGCGCAGATAGGAACAAGGGAGCGGAATTGCCCCAACGTCGCCTTTTTAAAAACTCCCGGCCAATCAGAACGCAGTAGCGTCCACCAATCGAAGATGAGTGGGCGCGGAAAGGTAATTTTATGTACGCCTTTCTGTCACAGTACAGTCCCTCAAAGTGTGTATCGTTGAGTGTGGATCGTTGAAATAGCTGCTGTGTGACAGCGTCCCAGCGACCAACGAGATCGTTAGTTAGATCGCTGGGGCGGCCGAAATCGTTGGCAAGTTTACATGTTTGACGGCTCCCGAACGATCTCTCCAGCGATCTCAAAACTGTGACGTAGTAACGATCTCGCTAGCGATCTCGTTATGTGTGACAGGGCCTTAACACTTAAATGTTTCAGATCACAAGACAAATGTAAATATTAGACAAAGATAACACAAGTAAAGACAAAATGCTATTTTAAATAAAGGTCTTTATTATTAAGGGAAAAAGAAATCCGAACTTACAGGGACCTGTGTGAAAAAGTGATTGCCCCCCTCCTTTAAACATAAATTAACTGTGAAAAACTACTGAATCTATCGCGCTACTTACAATATGGTAAGTTATATAGACCCAAAAAAAGGAATAAGTAAAATGATAACCTCAAAAAGAAGTAAAATGTGATATTAAGAACATAGTGATATTAATAGGCACAAGTTAACAGCACAATTTCACAAAATATCAGTTTTCCATAGGATAAATAAAGGTACACAAGATTAAAAAGAGTCCATACAGACTTCCGGTTCCGGCTCTGACAGGGATGCGTCTGAGCTCCCAGCCCCCGTGGCGGTTAAACAGCAACATCGCACCACGCACCGATGCCACAACGCTCAAAATGAGCTCTAAGAAGGCAGCGTCACCGGCAGCAAAGGAGGGACGCATGGAGAGGTGACTCCGCAACACCGGGAGCGAGCACGGAACCTCGTCTCCTCAGCCCCAGCGGCAGAAGGTAACCGCCAAGATGGCGGCGGGCGGGAAGCAGAGGGACACAACGCGGGGACAACGACAGCAGAAGAAGCTGGAGGGTTCCGTAAGCACAGACAGTAGCATAGATGTGGCAGCCAGTGGAGGGGAGTGTAGTGAAGGAGACGAAGAAGTACCCTCACCTGGTCACACTATGCCCCCACTAGATTATAAAAAGCTGGCACAGGAAGCATCACACTACCTAGCAGAAGATCTCAGGGAGACAATCAGAGAGGTGATGAAAGAGGCTCTGCTGGGCTTGCAAATCATATCTGACCAGCATGAATCCAGACTCCATACCTTAGAACAGAGGTTATCTGATTCGGAGGACAGGGTGTCACAACTGGAGAACCAAGTCTCTGATCTTCTCCAACAGTCAGCTTACACTAAAGACAAACTAGAGGATCTGGAGAACCGCTCGAGACGCATCAACCTGAAAATCATAGGGCTGCCTGAATCTATACCAAATGGGGCACTAAATGACATCTGAAAATTGAAATTTCTCGTGCCTTAGGGATTTCGCACAAATGCAAGGTAGAAAGAGCCCACAGAGTTGGCATGCCTCCAGCGACAAGACCAGATTCCAGCAAAATCAACAATTCTGAGTCTCAGATGCGTGAAAAGAACCGCACCTCCCTCCAGTCAAGACCAAGACAAGTGATTGTGCGCTACCTTGATTATAAAGACAAAGAAAATATCTTGCGCACCTTTAAGGGTATGAGACGTCCAGTATTGATTGGAGAGCATAGGATCCTGATTTTTGGAGATTTTTCTGTGGCGGTTACCAAGTTGAGAAAAGCTTTTAGCCCGGCATGTAGCATCATGTACAAGAGGAACATCCGTCTCCAACTCCTGTACCCTGCAGTGCTTAAATATAGAGGCCCTGATGGCAGGCTTAAAGTGCAGCGTGATCCCCAGGAAGCGCTAAGACATCTCACGCAAAGAGAGCCTGCGGATAGAAGTAATCACATATCTCCCAGATCGGATGAAATTAGACCGTCGGGGTCTCCGGACCTTGCCGTGATGCAGACTCCCGATCGCCTGGGCCCCGGCATGGTGAAATCTTGCCCTAGTCATCGGGAGGAGGTGTCCAAACCTTGTCCCCGAAAGAAAAGGGGGGCACAAACTACAGTGGGCCCACATGAGGTCAGCACTCAATCGCTTCTGAACCTTTGCCTATTCAAGACAGTGAAGATTTGTGCTAAGTCTGTCTCTCACTGGTAACATTAAGCTGTTTTTCTTGGGGTTTCTTCCCCTTTTTTTTTAATCTTTTCCCTCTTTTCCTTCCTCCGTGGACTCTATTCTACACTATTGGATGACTTCTTGAGCATTTGGAGGATTGGAACAGGGGTTGAGGAGAGGCGCTATGTATATGCAAAGACGGTTGCTACACTTTAAACTTTGTTCATAAGCCGTTGGGCGGGAGAGAAAGGAGGTTACCTGTCAGTATATGGAAGTTCGTTTACGTCGAATATTTAGAGGGATAATTGTTGAGGGGAGGGGGAGGGTATTTTTACAAGGGGGGGAAATGGGAATGGTTTTTACTGTTGTTGTATAAAGAGTTTTCAGAGCGCGATCCACTTAATGCAACGTCGTCTCAAATTATAATGTGCTGTTATACCACAAATTATGCTTACCCAGTTAGAGAGTACCATCACCTAATCTCACTATATAACAAAGAACATGGTTAAGGTTATAACCTGGAACGTTAAAGGATTAAGATCCCCGGAATAAAGATCAATGATATTGCGACATCTGAAGAGACTTAGCGCTGATATTGCCATGTTACAGGAAACTCATTTGTCCCAAAATGAAATGTTTAGAATGCATAGAATGTGGGTAGGGCAGTATATGGCTCTGGGGCGGAAGGGAGGAAAGCAGGCGTGCTAATTCTGGTCAACAGGGCCTTCCAACACAAAATCCTCTCTGAGGTCAGGGACGATGGGGGACGCCTGATACACCTGGTACTGGATAGTCCGTCAGGTAGACTAAGTCTCTATAATATTTATGCCCCTAACTCGGCCCAGAAAGACTTCTTTACATACATTCAAAAGTTGGTCCTGGAAGATGGAGAGGATACAAAAATTTTGGGGGTGACTTCAATACAGTAGTATCTAGCTTAGAAGATAGAAGAAGGGGAGGACGTCATGGACTCTGTGTTGCCCAAAACGAGGAGTTCCAGGAGGGGTCGGGACTACTCCACAATTTGATTTCCTGCTTATGCTTGGGGGATGTGTGGAGAATGTATCATCCCCTATATCGTGGTGAATTCACACATTATTCTCACCCGCATGATTAGTGGTCACGTATAGACATGTTCTTACTGGGGGGGGTGCCGATAGATAGAGTAGAAGATGTGACCATAGAAGACATGGCTATTTCAGACCACAATCCAGTCACTCTACAATTGACAGATTCATCGCCAAGAGGGACAGATTATCTGTGGCGCTTCTCGTCATATCTTAGACGAGACGGGAATTTTGACAAATTATTAGGGGAATGGTGGACTGAATTCTCATTAGACAATGAAGCTCACAGGTCTGATCCACGGTTATTTTGGGAAACGAGTAAGGCCGTAATGAGAGGTAAAATCCTAGCCTACACAAAGACACAGAAATGTAAGGCCAATGAGCAGTTTAAAACTGCTAGCGAGGCCGTCAGGAAGGCGTACACTCAATTGAAAAATCTACAAACGTTGGACTTGAAATCCCAGTGGGTGACAGCTAAACAAAAATTTGACGCATGGGCCAAGAAAAAAGAGCTATTTTGGAAAGCCCAATGGGAGGTTGATTTATATAGATACGGGGATATAGCAGGAAAAATTTTAGCCAATTTAGCCAGAGGAAAGAGGCCGCATACGGCAATAACATCTTTGAAAAAGAAGGATGGTACTTTAGAATCCACTCCAAGGGGGATAAACAATCTACTGGGAAAATACTATTCAGAATTCTACAAAGACAATCTAGGGCCAAGAGAGGGAAGGGAGGACTGGTTGAAAAAAGTAAAATTACCAAACTTAGCAGAGGGAGAACTTGAGGGGTTAAATAGAGAAATAACCCAAGAAGAGGTCCTTGAGACGATAAAAAACCTGGGTTCCCACAAGGCTCCGGGTCCTGACGGGTTCACTGGGGAATATTATAAAGCGCTTAATGATAAAGTTGCCACCTGCATGGTCCCTTACTTTAATAAGATCTTGAGGGGTGAGCGCCTGTCTGATCAAACCAATATGGCATATATTAAACTTTTCCCGAAAGGAGAAAGGGTAGCAACCGATCCCTCCAGTTATAGACCCATTTCACTAATCAATCAGAATCTCACGATTCTGCCCAAGATTATGGCAGACTGTCTGGCACAAATTATGCCACGGCTTATCGGGAGCCAACAATCGGGGTTTATAAAGGGAAGGTCGGCAGTGGGTAATATTAGGAAGGCTATATTGATCCTGGATGAGGTGGGAAGGGGGAGGTTATGCAGGGATGATCCACCGGCATTACTATTGTTGGACGACGAAAAAGCGTTTGACAATGTAAGTTGGGCATGGCTTGATATGGTTTTGGATGCCTTTGGCTTTCTCGGGTCCTTTAGTACCTTTCTAAAAACACTATACTTTAACACAAGAGCGAAGGTGAACACCCCGGGCTTTCTGTCTGCAGCCTTCCCCTTGGAGAAGGGAAAACGCCAGGGATGTCCCTTGTCTCCTTTGCTTTTCAACCTGGCAATTGAACCTTTTTCTCGATTCCTCAATGATGGCGATGCATTTGAAGGAATACGAGTAGGGCAAAGAACTGTTGAATCAGCTTTATTTGCTGACAATGTAATATTATTTTTAAATAGACCGGGAAGAGATATGGGCAACCTGCTTGCACAGCTTGAAGTCTATGGCTCCTTTTCTGGCTTCAAACTAAACAAATCTAAATGTGAGCTGCTCAGACTGGGTGAGTCAGGTCGCAACATCCATCATGAGAGGTTGGTGGACCGGATAGGAGGTATTAAGGTTAGACGTGACCACATAAAATATCTAGGGGTTTATCTGGGGAGGTCTGCGAGCTCTGTGTATTCTCTGAACTTTGGCCCGTTAATTGCCAAGATAGAGAAAGAGTTGGAGGAGTGGAAAAACCTCCCATTGTCTCTATTGGGGAGGTGTCATCTGATAAAGATGATTAGTTTAGCGAGACTGCTGTACCCACTACAGACGATCCCTCTTCTCCTCCGATATACAGACATCAAACGACTCAATGTAGCATTCACGAGATTCTTATGGAGAGGAAAGAGAGCGAGAATAAGAACTGATACCCTGACGCTTCCCAAAGACAGGGGGTGGTTAGGACTCCCGGATATTAGGGGATATAATTTGGCTTGTCTTTCCCGACATGTGCTAGACTGGCTAAAGAAATCTAGCAAACACTCTAACTATGAAGATGAGGTGGAACTATGTAGACCATGGGACCCGGTTAGTCTCCTTCATGCCTCTTGGTCTGACATTCCGCAGTCTTTGAAACACTCATTGATATACAGAGACACAGCGATGTGCTGGAAGCGGTCCGAAAGAAATTTAAGTTGGCGTGGAGGGTTTCAAAATATTTGAATCCCTGGGCCCATATCGGCTTTAAAATGGGAAGGGAGAACATTCTATTCAAGGAATGGAGAGTTAGGGGCATTCAGAGGATGGGTGACCTGTTACATGTGACTAAGAAAAGATGGTTACGTGGGTCGGAAGTGTTAGAGAAGTACGGTCTATCGGCCATGCAGTTGATGCAATATGGACAACTACAGTTCCATGTCTTAAACCAGCTGAAGGATGTCTCGATGGAATGCGTTACAATCTCTTACTTATACAAACGATTGAAAGACATAACCTCATTTGAGGGCGTTGATAAGAGATTTAAAGGTTGGGAGAGATTGATTTAAACTGAAGATCTGGAGGACAAAATACTTAAAGGCTGGGAATTGGTGAGAAAGTATATACCTAATGAAAAGTGGAGGAACATGCAATTCCGTATCATGTATAGAGCGATATTTGGCTTTACCATACCACCAACACCACAAGCACCTGATAGGTTACAAAGTTGCCCAAAATGTGACACCCCTAAGACAGATATGATTCATGGCCTGTGGACTTGTACAGCTATTCAGGGTTTTTGGAGACGTGTTATTACGGCAACACAAGATATTTATAATAATGACATAGGTCACGACCCCTTAACATGGCTGTTACACTTCCCGGCGGAAAAAATTTGGAGATGAAAAGAAGCTAGATTATTGCACATTATAGCTATAACAGCTAAGAAACTTATTTTAAGGGACTGGCTGAGTGGGGCATGCCCCAAGATCCCAGACTTAGTAACAATGCTGAAAGACAACATATTGACTGAGAGGATGGAAACTGAGAGAAACAAGGATATCTTGACAGAAATTTTTTTTAATACGTGGAGAGCCTTCAAAATTTTGCATCTGACCCCGGACGAGTTGGTTCGTACGGTCCTTCCATTTAAAAATTCCAACTGGTATCTACTAGAAGACTTGAATGGTACTCTGGGGATCTTAAAGATATAGAAGTGGTTTTATTGTTTGTGGTGATAGCGGAGGAACCTTCATTCGATATCTTTCAGGACACTACTAGAGTCATTTGATATACATGATAGATGGCTGTACTGCATTTTGTGGATGTATCTATATTGGGGGCTTATGTTTGATTTTGATTTTGTGCTCTTATGATGTTATTTTGTTATTTTGCTATTTTGTACCATTGACAAACTGTAATAAAAATGATTTTGGAAAAAAAAAAAAAAAAAGAGTCCATAATAATAATATCATAGAATCATAGAATCATAGAATCATAGAATGGTAGAGTTGGAAGGGACCTCCTGGGTCATCTGGTCCAACCCCCTGCTCAAAGCAGGATTCACTAGATCATCTCAGACAGATGTCTGTCCAGCCTCTGTTTGAAGACGTCCATTGAAGGGGAACTAACCACCTCTCGTGGCAGCATGTTCCACTCATTAATCACCCTAACTGTCAAAAAGTTTTTTCTAATATCTAATCTGTGTCTCCTCCCATTTAGTTTCATCCCATTGCTTCTAGTCTTTCCTTGTGCAAATGAGAATAAAGATGATCCTTCTACAATGTGACAGCCCTTGACATATTTGTAGACAGCTATTAAGTCTCCTCTCAGTCTTCTTTTTTGCAAGCTAAACATTCCCAAATCCTGCAACCGTTCCTCATAGGACATGGTTTGCAGACCAGTCACCATTCTGGTCGCTCTTCTCTGAACTTGCTCCAGTTTGTCTATGTCTTTTTTAAAATGTGGTGCCCAAAACTGTATACAGTATTCCCGATGAGGTCTGACCAAAGAGGAGTAAAGACCGATAATGACTTCACGTGATCTAGACTGTATGCTTCTGTTAATACATCCCAGAATTGTATTTGCCTTTTTTGCTGCTGCATCACACTGTTGACTCATGTTCAGTCTATGATCTATTAGTATACCTAAGTCTTTTTCACATGTACTGTTGCTTAGCTCTATTCCTCCCATTCTGTATATGCTTTAGATGATTAGTCAGTATACAGTATAGTTCAAGAGTCCTTAATGTACTCCAACTTTATGGCAAAGGTAAATATCCAGATGTTATTTTTCATAGAAGAAAGTCCTGTTGCGTAGATAAAAGTAGAGATGAGCGGTGTTCGACTCGAACTGTTCGCCAATCTCAAATTCGAGCTGTTTTGGGCGGTGTTCGAGCCGTTCGGCGAACACGAACGATTTGAAAAAAATTCGGCTGTTCGAGGTTATGTTCGATAACTGTTCGTGCACCAAAATCATAACTGGATTTTTTCTCAGTAATGCTGAAAATTAATCTTAATACGCAGTTTGAGTGTACAGCGGGGCGGGGGGAGGGGCAGGGGATGGATCTCTGCACGAATAATGAAGATCTCCATTTTTTTTTTCTTTCCCGCATTTACAGTGGGGATGTGCAATCTGTCAGCCTATCAGCAGCGCACACACGGAGCGAAGTGCTTTTTTTCACACAAGCAAGGGCATGTGTCATTGGCAGTGTATGTCACATGTCCTTGCTCTATAAGACCCAGCCATTTTCCCCGTCGCCACCATTTTCTCACTGCTGCAGCTGCGTGTTAGACGGCACCGCTGTTGCTGTGTGCGCTATACTTTCAGTGTTAATTTCAAGCCAATTTTCGCACAAATCTACAGATAGCTTGGGAGTAGGGAATAGTTCTGATTGCAGTCCTTTTAAGGACTAGGTTACATCATTTCATACGACTTTTATCAGGCAGGTCTGTGCTCTTAAATAGATAGGTTGAGAGTAAAGACTAATTGTAATTGCAGTCCTTTTCAGGACTAAGTTACATCATTTCCTATCACTTTTTGCCAGGCAGGTCTGTGCCAGTGCTGTGCAAGCTTTTTTCACAGCATTTGGCTAAATCTAGCAAAGCAAATCCTTTTTGGCCTATTGCAGAGTGTGTTAGTCAGTGGAGTAGCCTATCTGTGTTACAAGCTACACTACCTGTGTATAGAATACAAATTTTTGTACTGCACCTAGTGAAGTAAAACCTTTTGGGCATAGCATCATTCTATTAGTCCATCTATACTAACCTCCACCAGGTTGCAAATTCAATATAATTTTTTTCTGCATCTAGCTCTGAAAAAATATTTCAGCTTCTAGCAGTGTGTGGGACTTGTTCTATTAGTCCATCTATACTGACCTCCATCAGGTTGCAAATTCAATCTAATTTTTTTCTGCATCTAGCTCTGAAAAAATATTTCAGCTTGTAGCAGTGTGTGGGACTTGTTCTATTAGTCCAGCTATACTGACCTCCATCAGGTTGCAAATTCAATCTAATTTTTTTCTGCATCTAGCTCTGAAAAAATATTTTGGCTTCTAGCAGTGTGTGGGACTTGTTCTATTAGTCCATCTATACTAACCTCCATCAGGTTGCAAATTCAATATAATTTTTTTCTGCATCTAGCTCTGAAAAAATATTTCGGCTTCTAGCAGTGTGTGGGACTTGTTCTATTAGTCCATCTATACTGACCTCCATCAGGTTGCAAATTCAATCTAATTTTTTTCTGCATCTAGCTCTGAAAAAATATTTCGGCTTCTAGCAGTGTGTGGGACTTGTTCTATTAGTCCATCTATACTGACCTCCATCAGGTTACAAATTCAATCTAATTTTTTTCTGCATCTAGCTCTGAAAAAATATTTCGGCTTCTACCAGTGTGTGGGACTTGTTCTATTATTCCATCTATACTGACCTCCATCAGGTTGCAAATTCAATCTAATTTTTTTCTGCATCTAGCTCTGAAAAAATATTTCGGCTTCTAGCAGTGTGTGGGACTTGTGCTATTAGTCCATCTATACTGACCTCCATCAGGTTGCAAATTCAATATAATTTTTTTCTGCATCTAGCTCCGAAAAAATATTTCGGCTTCTAGCAGTGTGTGGGACTTGTTCTATTAGTCCATCTATACTAACCTCCATGAGGTTGCAAATTCAATATAATTTTTTTCTGCATCTAGCTCTGAAAAAATATTTGGCTTCTAGCAGTGTGTGGGACTTGTTCTATTAGTCCATCTATACTGACCTCCATCAGGTTGCAAATTCAATCAAATTTTTTTCTGCATCTAGCTCTGAAAAAATATTTCGGCTTCTAGCAGTGTGTGGGACTTGTTCTATTAGTCCATCTATACTGACCTCCATCAGGTTGCAAATTCAATCTAATTTTTTTCTGCATCTAGCTCTGAAAAAATATTTCGGCTTCTAGCAGTGTGTGGGACTTGTTCTATTAATCCATCTATACTGACCTCCATCAGGTTGCAAATTCAATATAATTTTTTTCTGCATCTAGCTCAGAAAAAATATTTCAGCTTGTAGCATTGTGTGGGACTTGCTCTATTAGTCCATTTATAGTGACCTCCATCAGGTTGCAAATTCAATATAATTTTTTTCTGCATCTAGCTCTGAAAAAATATTTCGGCTTCTAGCAGTGTGTGGGACTTGTTCTATTAGTCCATCTATACTAACCTCCATCAGGTTGCAAATTCAATATAATTTTTATCTGTATCTAACCCAGCCAATACTTTTGGCCTAATACCACAGTTTGGCCACTCAGCTCTGCTCGGTTCCCATCCATTGTTTTTTTGTGCAAACAACTCCAAAGTTGTGAATTAGTTAACCACCAAAATGAGTGGAAAAAGGCCTGCTGCTTGTGGAAAGGGGAATAGGCATGTTGGGAAGGGGAAAAAAGGTTGTGTCCATGGGGTAGGTGTTAAAGCAACAGTAACATCTGCAGAAGAAAGACCATCTTTAAGCCAAACTAAAATGTCTACTTCTTTTAGCGAACAATGTGATAAGATCCCTTTCTTACGGCCACGCCAATCGCTACAAATTCCAGATGAGGCACAAAAACAGCAGGTGCTTCAACGGATATCAAGTGCTCCTTTAAGTGGGCTCTCCTCCACCTCAACTTCAACATCACAAATACTCCAGTCCTCAGAGGTGTCACCCCAATCGCACTTGCTTCCTCACAGCTCCCAAGTCTCCAGCTGCCCGTCTGAGTATGGGGTAGAACAGATGGTTGAGTCTGCAGAGCTGTTTACTCATACTATAGCCTGGGAATCAGAGGTCGGCTCCAGAGCTTCTGTGAATCCAGACGAGGAAATGATCTGCACTGATGCCCAGAATCTTTATGAGTCGGATCCAGGACCAGACGCAGAAGGTTCTGACCATAATGTAGACCCTCGTTCCCAAACTGTAACTCCTGTTGGTGGAGACAATGAGGAAGATGATGATGAGACTCAAATACCTGATTAGTTTTTTGTCACGGCAGGAACAGGTTGGCTCTGAGGACGACGGGTGTGATAACACACAGGGTGATGATGATGAGGTTGGAGATCCCACTTACTGTCAACCCACAGTCAGCCAAGAGATGAGGTCAGCAGAGGAGGTGGAGGAGGATGCTAGTGACGACGAGGTCAGGTTGCGCCTTCCTGGACAGAGACGTAGTACTGGAAGCACGTCAACAACTGCATCCTCAAACACAACTCTGCCTCTGACCACAAGTCGTGGTGGCTCTTCAGATCGCATGGGTGCTAAGCCTTGCATAGCCTGGGCATTTTTTCAGATCGATAAAGATGACCCAACTCGTGTTATCTGTAACATTTGTCAGCAAAAGCTAAGTAGAGGCCAAAAAATACATAGTTTGAGTACTTCATGCATGAACCAGCACATGGACATGAAGCATAAGTTGCAGTGGGAAGCTCACTGTGCTACAATGTGGCCTAGCCGGCCGTGCCAACCACCGTCTGCCACATCTTGTGCATCCGCGGCCTCTTCATCCTCTGTGACTGGGGGGATAGCAGTCACACCTGTTTTGGGACGCAGACCTGCCACCTCTTTACCCGCAACAGCCAGCGTGATTGGCAGGTCATCATTTTCTTTGGAGGTGGTAACACCAGCTGGTGTTGAGCGCTGTCCGACATCGATAGCACCACCTTTGGATCAAGGCAACCTAACATGTCCGCCTGCATCTTCCTCACAGACCGGCAGTTTGCCGGGGACACCCTTCTCAACCCCGTCTAAGCACAACAGCCAGCCCTCGGTCCCTCAGATGTGGACAAGTAAAAGACCATTTCCTCCTAGCCATGAGAAAGCTAAGAGGTTGAATTTCACCATCTGCAAGCTCTTGGCTACAGAAATGCTTCCTTTCTACCTGGTGGACACAAAGGATTTTCGAGACTTTATGTCCGTCGCAGTGCCCCAGTACCAGATGCCCAGTCGGCACTACTTCTCAAAGAAAGGTGTGCCTGCGCTCCACGAGCATGTCGCACACAACATCATCGCTTCTTTGAGAAACTCTGTGTGACAGGGTGCATTTCACCACAGACACTTGGACGAGTAGGCATGGACAGGGGCGTTACATGTCGCTGACTGGGCACTGGGTAACTATGGTGACAGCAGGACAAGGGGCTGCTGTCCAAATCTTGCCGTCCCCACGAGTTGTGCGTCAGTCCTCTTTATCTCAAAGTTCCTCCACTGCTTCTGCCTCCTCAACCTCCTCTCGGTCCTCCACCTGCACCCAAAGCCTGTCTGGTCATGCCACAAGCTTTCTAACTGCGCAGAAGGGATCCTGCACACCTCCTTACTATGCTGGCAGCAGGGCTCAACGTCATCAGGCAGTTTTTACTTTGAAATGTCTGGGAAATGTGAGTCACACAGCTGAGGAGTTGTGGTCAGCTCTGGAGAACCAGCTTCATGAATGGTTGTCTCCACAGGACCTGAAACCAGGGAAGGCCGTGTGCGACAATGCTGCAAACCTGGGTGCGGCCCTTCGCCGGGGCAATGTCACACACGTGCCTTGTATGGCTCACGTGTTGAACCTGGTTGTCCAGCAATTTTTAGCCCACTATCCCGAACTAGATGGCCTTCTGCAGAGGGCACGGTCGCTGTGTGCTCACTTCCGCCGTTCGCATCCTGCAGCTCAGCGACTTACATCTCTACAGAAGTCGTTGGGCCTGCCACTTCACCGGCTAAAATGCGATGTGCCTACCCAGTGGAATTCAATTCTGCACATGTTGCAGCGACTGTGGCAGCACCGACAAGCCCTGGTGCAATACGTTCTGACATATAGCCTGGGCCAACGAGATCCAGAGGTGGGGCAAATCACGCTGGAGGAGTGGTCTCAGATCAGGGACCTATGCACCCTTCTGCACAGTTTTGAAATGGCGACGAAGATGTTTAGTGCTGACGATGCCATTATCAGCATGACTATTCCGGAGATTTACATGCTGGAGCACATGTTAAACAGAATTCGGAGTCTGGTGGTGGCACAAGAGGAGGTGGAGGAAGTAGAGGAGGAGGAGTTGTATGCGGAAGGGCTAACATCTGCAAGGTCCAGACGGTCGGCAGCACCAAGGCGGCAGGCATGTGAGGGTGGGGGAGATGGTTTTACCAGGGCGCATGGTAGCAGCCAAATTAGTGAGGAAGGTGCAGGAGCCCAGGAAGAAGTGGAGGACGAACTGATGGAAGACTCATCAGATGAGGGAGACCTTGATCACATTTCTGTTGTGCGAGGTTGGGGGGAGAGGACAGAGGAAGGAAGCATGATTGTTACCTCGCCACCAACACAACAGGGACTTGGTGCTCCTGGATGCGCAAGACACATGAGTGCCTTCTTGCTGCACTACCTGCAACATGACCCTCGAATTGTGAGAATTAGAAATAATCCTGACTACTGGGTTGCCACACTGCTAGATCCCCGGTACAAAAGTAAATTTGCAGAAATTATTCCTGCCATAGAAAGGGATGCACGCATGCAGGAGTATCAGCAGAGACTGTTGCAGAATCTTACATGTGCTTTTCCACAAAACACCAGTGGTGCACGTAGTGAATCTCACAGTTCCAACTTGCCAACCGTGGGACCTTCGAGTGTTCAGCACTCAAACCGTAACAGAAACACAGTATCTCCTGGTAACATCAATTTTGCGGAATCATTTCACCACTTTTTTAGCCCTTCCTTTGCAAGGCCACAGGAGACAAGCAGTCTGGCACATAGTCAACGCCTAGAGACCATGGTACAGGAGTATCTCCAAGTAAACATTGAAGCCATGACTGTGTCACTAGACCCTTGCTCTTTTTGGGCTTCCAATCTGGATAAATGGCCGGAGCTCGCCACTTACGCCTTGGAGATCTTGTCATGCCCTGCAGCCAGCGTTCTGTCTGAACGTGTGTTCAGCGCTGCTGGTGGTGTGCTGACAGATAAGCGCACGCGGCTCTCCACTGATAATGTAGACAGACTCACGTTCATAAAGATGAACAAATCATGGATCCAAAATTACTTTTCTACCCCTGTGTCATCCTGGGGAGAGTAAAAGCTTGATGATTTGTTAAAATCACCTCACCAACCGTTTTAAGCTTTAAAATTACTAATCATGTTTATCTGTATCATTGCTGGAAAATAATTTGGGTTTGTAGCAGTGTGCAGTACTGATTCTATTAGGCCATCTATACTAAGCTCCACCAGATTTAAAATTAATAATAATTTTTAGCTGCATCTAGCCCGGAACATAATTTTGGGGCTCCTAGATGCGCAAGACACATGAGTGCCTTCTTGCTGCACTACCAGCAACATGTCCCTGAGATTGTCGAATTCGAAGTAATCCTGACTACTGGGTTGCCACACTCTTCGATCAACCTTTTCATTTTAATAAAGAATAAAAAAATGGTTTCTGCTTCAATTGTTTTGCATGAGGACAGAATACCCTCCCAGAGCTGTTGCTTAGATGTGAACTGCCTCCCGCCATAATAGACACTCCTTTTGATGATGCTCCAGAGGTACTCAATGGGGTTGAGGTCAGGGGAGCATGGGGGTCACACCATAAGTTTGTCCCCTTTTATGCCCATATCAGCCAGAGATGCAGATCTGTTATGTGCAGCATGAGACGGTGCATTATCATGCATGAAAATGATCTTGCTGTGGAATACACGGTTCTTCTTCTTGAACCATGGAAGGAAGTGCTGTTTGAGAAACTCCACATACATTATGGAGTTCATCTTTACCCCTTCAGGGATCCTAAAGGGGCCGACAATCTCTCTCCCCATGATTCCTGCCCAAAACATTACTCCACCTCCTCCTTGTTGGCACCGTAGCCGTGTTTGCGTGGGGTGTCCATCAACCAGCCATCCTCCACTCCATCTATCTGGACCATCGAGCATTGCACGGCACTCATCGGTGAACAAAACAGTTTTGAAGTCAGTCTTAATGTATTGTTTGGCCCACTGGAGCCGTTTCTGCTTGTGTGCAGTGGATAGAGGAGGTCGACAGGATGGCTTACGCACAGCTGGAAACCTCTTAAGGACTCTGCATCTTGTTGTTCGGGGGACGTTGGAGGCACCAGCAGCTTCAAAAACTTGTCTGCTGATATAACAAGGCTTTTTTGCCGCTGCTCTTTTAACCTGACGTAATTGCCTGTAGGAAAGAGTCCTCAATTTTACCTTATCAGCACGCACACGTGTGTACTGTGAATCAGCTACATACTTCTTGATTGTGCGATGATCAGGATGAAGTGTCTTGGCAATGTTGATTGTAGTCATGCCTTGACCTAAACACTCCACAATTTGTTGCTTCTCAGCAGCCGACACATCCTTTTTCTTTCCCATTTTGGCAGAAAATGTAGGCTGCTTAATAATGTGGGACAGCTTTCTTAAGCAGTCTTGCCTTTCATTGGACACACCTGCCAAACTAATTAGCACAGCTGTCTGCAATTGCTTACAGTGATATAAAGAGCCCTGACTCACATCACCATCAATGAGTTTAACTGACAAACAAACAAATTCTTCCCTTATAACTCCTAAACACTTTTTGCATAATAATTTGGAACACAGTGTACATGTGCTTTTCCACAAAACACCAGTGGTTCACGTAGTGAATCTTACAGTTCTAACTTGCCAACTGTGGTCTGTATGGAGTTGTTCAATAAAGGGCCCAAAATTAAGATAACATAGACGGGAGAGGTCTCTATGAATACGAATTCCTAAGTATTTGATACCCTGTGAGGGCCAGTCAAAGGGAAAGTTGGACTGAATGGAATCCTGTATGGATTTGGGGAGGGAGACATCGAGGGCCTCAGACTTCGCTGCATTGATTTTAAAATTTGACCATGTAACAAAGTGATCTATTTCAGCCATAACAGCAGGGATGGATATATGTGATTGAGTGATATATACTAGGACATCATCAGCAAATAGAGAGCACTTGTACTCGGTGCCTCCCACCTCAATCCACCTAATATTGGGGTTATGGCGAATTGATGAGAGCAGGTGCTCCGTCACTAGGATGTATAAGAGAGGGGACAGAGGACATCCCTGCCTTGTCCCATTGGTGATTATGAAAGGTGATGAAAATGTTCTGATGTTCCCCTGGGCCTTGGGACACCCGGAGCAGGACCCTTTTTGGTGGATGCTGGTGGTTGTAGTCTCCGTGGCGGCGACCCGGTTCCGTGGCTCAGGGCGGTCAAACCAGTGGCGGAACTATTTATGTGGTTTTGATGTTTAAATGTCTGACTACGCCACCCGTGGATTGTGGTCAGAGTGAACCGCCGTTGCAGGGCAGACCGCTGAGGCTGGTGTTGTGGGTGCAGCAGAGCGTAGTATAACTCCCCACGGGAGGAGTATAGCCTCAGGGCAGTGTATGCGGAGGATGGGGGTGAGTCAGTGATGCAGTCCAGGGCCTTTACTCACAGTTCTTATTATCCAGACCACTTCTGCAGGTAACGGCTGCCCACATCGTACTGTGCTCACCAGGTGAGGGGCTCAGACAACTCCCAGATAACTTTGGAGCGCTTCACAGGACCCCCTTTGTGTGTGCTTTCTCTGGCCTTTCTTACCCCACCAGTGACCACGCTTCTGTCCGGCTGCTTCGGGCCTCCTCTTGGTAAACTTGGCGCCAGTTTCCCTGACCCTATGTGGTGCCTTCCTAGCGGGTGTAGCGAGGGGCTGCGCCACATAAAATGTCACAGCCTCCGGTTTGTAGCTGAGGGTCGTTTCCTGCCTCCACTAGTTTCGGGGACCGGTCTCCCCCTTTGGCCTGACCCCTCCAGGCAGGTGGATTCGGGCGTGCGGTGGCGACTAGCCCGTCCGCACCCCTGGGATCTCTTCGTTCCTCGTTCCTGGAGCCTTCTCCGCTCCTCTTCCTTCCTTCTCCCTCTTCCAGGCCTGAGCCTCTGTTACTAGGCCCGCCTCCGGAGCAGAGCTCATGCAGAGCCCCTGCTCCCTGTCACTTCTGCTCAGACTTCTCTGCACTGAACTAAGATGGTGCCCACCTTTTATACTCCCTTCTCAATGCACCCAGGAACTGCTTCCTCCCTGCTCCTGCACTACAGGGTTCCCCTTCCTCGGTGTTCCCTCCCCCCACTCCAGCCAGGGACAGGGACTGTCGTGCCCATCTCAGGGGCATATTGGTCGCCCTGCCCCACGGCAATGTGGTGTAATGCATGCAGGTGTCGGAGTCCTGATCCACACTCCATCCTTACCTGAGAGTGAGATATCACACCTCTGGGTGAGGTGCAATACCTCTGTAGCAACCGAGCCCTCAGGTTGCTACAGTTCCATTTATCTTCAGCCTAGGTGACGTATTGCGATACAGGGCTGTGATTTTGGCTATAAAAGGGTCCCCTAGACCCCTACCCCAAGCTTTTTAAGAGAATAATATATGGCGTGCCAGGAGACTCTATGGAATGCTTTCTCAGCATCCAACGAGAGTATCTAATTACAAATTTTTAACTGCATCTAGTCCAGGAAATACTTTGTGCCTAGTAGCAGTGTCTGCTAGTCAGCGGATTATCCCAGCTGTTAAGCAAGCTACACCACCTGTAGTTTGGACACTTTATTTTTTCAAAGGAAATGCTTCGGGACCCCGGGATACTCAGTGAAGAGCATCAGGAGGCACCCCAAGGCATAGGGGCTGGGACTGGCGGTAGGACGCCTTGCGGTGGACCGCCGAGCTCGATCCTTATAAAAGCTTTTTAACTGCAGCAGCTTTAGTGGACGCTACTGGAGCTGGAATTACGCGGCTGCTAGCATGAGACTTGCCCTCCAATAGATCCTTGTTAAAGTGTATTCATTCAAATTAGAGAGACAATTTAAATTAAAAAGGTTAGACCTGCCTCCACCACAGGGGGGCTCGCTCGACCCACCAGCGGACAGGCACCAGTATTGGGAGAGGGGGGCTGGCCGTCAGGGTCCACCGCGGCTCTGGCACAAACCTGGCGACACGGAGGTCGCACGGGCAGGAACGGACTGGCCGTGTCGGCTTCGCACTTTTTCGGTTTTAGAAGGGCATGACATGCCTATATCTGTGTCTCCCCCTCCTTTTACTCCTCCACCTCTTTTCTTTTCACATGACTATATGTACTTGTCACTTTTCCAAGTGTTAGTTGTGTCTTCTGAGCAGTTTGTCAGCTTTTGGACACCTTTGAAGTGTTTTCTATGTGTTTTTATTTGCCTGCCGTTGGTTTTAACGGTGTTCGCAGGTGTTCGACGAACAGTTCGACGAACAGTTCGGAGAACATATGGGTGTTCAACGAACCGAACCGAACTCGAACACTACGGGGATGGCTCAACACTAGTTAAAAGGTACTACTGCAGCCGGACATCAGCTGTGAGGTTACTTACTGTAATTATTGTCTGGAGCTGGCAGCCGATGGTGGGCAGTGGGTGGTCACAGATTGCAGGAGCATGGAATAGCGTCCATGTAGTACTCATGCAGACAAGGTGTCAGCTATAAGATTACTTATTTTGCTTGTGGCACCCCAGAGGTCCGGTTGCCACAGTGGCATTGCCTCCCTCTCAGGGGTTGATGCCATGCCTGGAAGCAAGGAGGGGTCCCCTAATCAGCATTCCAGCATACCAACATTCAACACTTTCCTGGCTCCAGACCAGAAAGGGGAGCTCCTCCCCTTTAAATTGGAACCTGGAGGCGGGGTTAGAAAGAGTTAGTTGAAGGGGAGTTGGAGAAAGGAGAGTGACGAGGAAGGACCTGGGGAAGGGAGCTGTGGACAAGCTCGCCCCAGAGAGAAGTGCAAGGGAACCGGACACCGGAGTCCGTGGTTGTGCGGGCACTGAAGGCCCAGCAGCTAAATCCGGAGGGCAGGAGACTGCAAGTCTCCAGGCCCCACCAGACACCTGGCGGCTCAGCAGCATCCTAGGGCCCAGCACTGCCACGATGGAGCGACACTTGAGGAAGGCCCAAGCTGCCTGCCATACAGGTGAGGAACAGATGTTTTGCTCAAGGACGAGGGTCGCAGCATAGCTTCAAGCAGCAGGGCCAAAGAGAATAGCGCAGAGGGAAGGCCTATAACTCTAACTGGCGAGGTGGATCCCCAATTTGCTTCTACACCGCCCGATCCTCCACCACCTCCACCACCTCCACCTCCACCAGCTAGTACCAGTGCCCCGGTCTGCTCTGACAAACCGCAAGTAAAGATAGAGGAAACCACCCTTAATTTGTTGTCTGGTCATTATCTGTGCCCTCAGCCCTGCATTACACCGCACCAACAACATCTACCTCCACAATTCATCATATACTGTCCTGGAGCTTAGCTCTGCCTGTGGAGAGCTGAACCAACTCTGCTGCGTCACCATCAGCTCCAGTGGAACTGCACCGCAGCGGCGGCCCCATATAGCCGCATACCACGGGTGGCGTCACAAATACATTCCTCAAAATTTACTTTTACACTTTTCCTTCATTTGACCACCCAGGGCCACGGACTGGGTCACTGCCATCGTGACATCCCCAACACTTACCAGCCCGGCACCGAGTACCTCACAGCCCCAGATTGCGCGTCATACTTGGCACCACGAACAGGATGAACCGACCCTTTACACTGGGTCCTGTGTGCCACAATAACTGTGTATAACTGTATAAACTGCAGCTATTACTGTAGCACATGCACAGTTAATGATATGTGGGGTGTCCCATCATGGGCGGAGCATCGGAAACTGTGCCAAAATAGGCCCCTCCCACTTGCTTAGACTGTACCAGAGTTGTCTGTCACTCAGGCTGAAAGGTGCCAGCCTTCCCCTTTGCATCAGACTGAGGGGGGAGATTGTCGCCTCCTCCTGCAGAGGGCTGTGTAATCCATCCACTCATCCGACGATCCCAGCTGCTGCAGCTCTGTGAATATAACACAAGTGTGAGAAGCTGTGCAGCAAGAGTGCGGCTGTACAGTGACCAGCAGAGCAGTCTCGGTGACCGGCTGTGCAAAGAGCGACAACATAAGCATCCCGAGCGGTGAGTCCTACCCTGGCAAGGGTGAACTAAGGGAGAAGAAAGATGCCTAACTTAGGTGAAGCTCCAGCAGCGGGTGCTGCCGCAGCCCTCATAATGCCACTGTCTATGCCATACATCCCAGGAGCGGCCTGGTTACCACAATACTCAGGAGAGACGGGGTGGTATGCGCTTAATGTGCAGAAGGCGAGCGCGGAGGACATGCCCCTGACTTCTGGTGTCGCTGACCCTGGCCGTCCACAAGCAGATTCTGCTCCGGCTGCAGCTAAGTACCCAGGAGACAGAGTCACCTACACCCGTCACCATGGAGAACAGGGGTGGTATGCCCTACATGTCAGGAGGGTGGAAGTGGAGGAAAACCCACCCCTGCCATCGGAGGCTGATGACCCGGCTGGGCCATCCAGTGGTGGACAGATGTTTCCCCTGAGGGAGCACCACTACTGAACTGAACTAAGTAACCATCAGAAAAAAATGTGTATATAGTTACCCGGAATAGTATTAGTGTCACTATTGTGTGAAAAAAATGTGTTTAAAAATAAAAAAAAACACAGTTTTTATAGTTACCTGGTTAAGTAAATAAAAAAAATAAAAAAAAAGACTTATAGGTTCTGGACATTGAACAGCCAAAAACTTTTATTGTACAAAGTTAGCACTTCTTAAGGTGCTTCTTGTTGGTTTTATAAAGACCACTGAACAAAAACCCGTTTGGTGTGGCCGAAGACGTGGTCCAACGACTGGATCAGCTATGCCCTGCAGCCACACCCAGGGCCTATGTTGGGGCTTTGTTGTGGATGGGTCTCCCCACTTTGCACTTACATCAGTGAGATGGACACCCTGGAAGGGATCTCACTACAGCCTGTTGACATTTACTTGAAGAAGCAAAAGAATGTTTTACGTTTGATAAAAAGTTATTTAAAGTGATTTTATAGAGGTACTGCATCTCACCTAGAGGTGTGGTACCCCACTCTCAGGTGAGGACGGAGTATTACCTGGGACCCACACACCCACATCCAATACACTCCACTTCAGTAGGGAAGGGCAAGATTGCTCATAAGGGAGAGCACAGTCCCTGGTCCCTAGCTGGAGGGTGGAACTAAGTAGAGGAGGTGGGTGGAGGAAGAAGTTCAGTGGGGCACAGACAGGAAGAGTGTAAAAGACAGATAGAAACATCTAGAAGGGGGAGTTGGGTTCAGTTCAGAGAGGAGTTTGTTGGGAGGGGGAGCTCAGGAGAAGCTCCACTCAGGAGAGCAAGTAAAGTGAAGAAGACAGGCAGTGAGGAGAGCTCCAGAGAGACAGATGGGATCCCAGGGACATGGCAAGTGCAGGATGCCACCCGTGTGCCCGAATTCACACTTACGTGGAGGGATCAGGCCGCAGAAGGGGATCGGCCCCAGACTAGTAGAGAACAATGTGGCACCCTGCTATTACAGGTACCACAGGACCCAAAAGGGTGCATGGACAGACTTCTCCACAAGAGGCCCTCACTACACACAGACACCTCCACCCTTTCACCTCATACCACCAGAGGGAGCCCTGTTAGGGATATATATACTGGAGGGTGGAGTTAGGTAGGGAGAGTGTGCTGGCACTTGAGATCATTGAAGAGGCAGCACCTGATGTGCTGCTGTGCTGAGGGCCTCGAGTGTGGCCGTAGGCAAGGAGAGGAGAGAGGAGTTAAGGGGGCAGAGGAGCAAATTAAGCTCACCCCAGGACACAAGCCGGACACCGGGTCTGTGCCTACAGGGTCCTCTACACCCAGTAGGGATAACCAGCATACCAGGAGAATTACAGACCCCTGGTCAACCTGAAGCTATAATCATTTACAGGACTAGGAACCACAAAGGCCCCAGCATCCAGGGATAGTGGTTGCCAGAGAAAAGTTCTACTACCAAGCCGACAGGTGAGAGAATGAAACAGCATAGAAGCTAGGCCTTGTTCCAGGCTGGCCAGGAGCTTTAGAGAGAGGAAGAAACGGACCAGGAGGCCTACTACCCGCTCACTGGGGAGAGTCCAGAAGTGCACCCTTGCTACTGAGTACCCTGGACCATACCTGCCATTACACCAGTAAAGGTACTGAAGCGAATCCCCTGTGTGCGTGTCCGTCATTCCCCCTGACCCAACCGGGCCACCTCTCACCTGCATCCCTTCCATCAACCCTGCCCCGGGGGCCCGCTCTGCCTGTGGGGAGCCAAAGCATCACAGCTGCCATCCCATCACCCCTGGAGGTCTGCAGCAGCACTGATACCCATTACCAGAAACCACAGGTGGCGAGACAAAACTGTTATTCATCCCTCCAAGTAACAAGCCCCTTTTAAATATTGACCACAGAGTACGGGCCCGGGAGCCGACTGCCATGACCTCCCAAGAAGGTAAAGGCCCGGGTTCCGAGTCCCCCATATCCCCCTGGGCGAGTCATCTCTTCCTGGGGTCACGAACAGGATTTCGTACCCGTTGCCACCGGGTACTGTGTGCCGTATATAAACTGTGTTTGAAATGTGGTGAAAATCGGCGCCATAACCGCGTCGCCGCGCGGGAAGAAGAGGGGCATAACCGCGGGAATCAGAGAGGCGGGCCGTTGGTAGCGCGCAACGCCCAAGCCCCGCCTCATGCTCTAACGCAGCACCGGGAAGCATCAGGTCCTGGAAGTAGACGGCAATCTGTGGAGCTGCGGCCTACCCGATAAAAGCAAAGAAGGTAGGCTATGGTTTACTAGGGGGGCGCAACCATGGCCGACGACCAGCAAAATGCCGGAGCACCGGTTAACACTCCCGATGCTCAACTCGTGCCCGGCGTTGCTCAGGCTGGAGCGGCCGCCCCACCAGCAGGGGTCGTGACTCCAGTGATACTCATGGCCCTGCCGTACATCCCCGGAGCGAAATGGCTTCCCCAGTATGACTGCAAACCAGACACCCTGTCTGGGTTCAATAGAAAAATATGCGCTGTATTGGACATGTACTCAATGACTGGTAAACAGAGAGCCGCTGTTGTGCTGGGACAATTGGCTGATGCCGCAGAGCGGGAAGTTGAAACCTGGCCAGCCGCAGACCAGGAATCAGTATCTATTATATTTAAGAGACTGCAAACTGTCTTTGAAAACCGCACTGAGACAGATCTTCGGATGAGGTTCTACCACTGTACCTAGAAACCTGAGGACAGTATCCGGGACTATGTCTGGCATTTACAAGAGGCCCCGCGGGCCCTGAAACAGGTTAGTCCAGCCAGCATACATGATGAGGACAAAATGCTGATAGAACAATTCATCCGGGGGTTAAGGTCCCAGGAGGAGAGCAGAACTGTACGGTGGTGGGCCTTAGAACATCCAAACGCCACCTTTGACGCCCTGAAGGACATGGCTATTAAGGTCCTTCAGCCCCTGGAAACATCAGATACTGCTATCCAGCGTTACCAGGGTGGGGCCACCCCAATGCCCACAGCACTCACTGCCCCTTCATTAGCGGCTGAGGCAAAAGTGCAAACAGCGTCCCCTAGCGAGCTGGACAGCCTGCGCTCTGAAGTGCGTCAGCTAAGTAAAACCCTGACCACTGTCCTGCGCGCCTGCGGCTACAGACGGAGCCCAAACCGGATGGAAGGATCCTACTCACCGACAGTCCTGAGGATGTCCCCTGGATGAGAAGAAGGAGGACAACGCCACCCCGTGGGAGGACCAACGACTGACCTCGCCCTCCAGGAGAACTCATTTGCTACCGTTGCCACAAGGCAGGCCACATCACATGGACCTGTCCTTTAAATGGGCAAACCCTGGGGCCAAGGGCCGACACCCAGGAGTAGATCAACCAGGCCCATCAAGCTGGTACGACCGGTTTGTAGGAGGAAGGCCTTTCCTGTCCATCGTGCTGGACGGCATAGCAACACCTGGACTACTGGACACCGGCTCACAGGTAACCATCATACCTGATGTCCTCTACAAAAGGTACTGGTCCATAGATGAACTCCACCCGCCAGACCCAAACCTCTCTGTGTATGTCTCCAATGGCCTTCCTCTTAACCTAGTCGGGGTTAAGGACGTGACAGTGAAGGTGGGAAGAGTGGAACTAAAGGACCAAGGACTGATTGTAATAGAGTCTAACCCTGGTGATACAAACCCATATATGATACTTGGTACAAATGTTGTTGGTAACTGTTTGGGAGAAGTGTTGTTCTTACTCCAACAGATTGCTGACACTGCCAGACCAGGGCAGAGGAAGGTGCTCCAGAAGGAAATTTGTGCCCTCCTGTACCAGCGACAGGTAAAACTAACAGGTGGTGAGATTGGTAATGTACGGGTGACAGACCTGATACCCATTGTGATTCCCCCACTTAGTGAAATGCTGATTTGGTGTAGGGCAGCAATAGGTCTCAAGGGACAGAACTACCAGGTGCTAGTAGAGCCCATTAACTCAGAGCACAGACCTACACTCCTAACTGCTAGAGGGGTAGTTCATGTATGCAATGGGAGCGTACCCATACGCCTCCTAAATTGTGGGGAGGAGGAAGTCAAATTGCCAAGATACGCCACTGTTGCCAGACTGTATACTGGGAATAATAACACACAGTGGAATCCTTGACCCCACCAGATACGGTGGAGGGCAATGACTCCAAAACCCAGCTGGAGGAATGGTGTCAACAGCTCCATGTTGGAACTGACACCACTCCTGTCCATCAAAAACACGGTGTCTACAGAGTGGTTCAGGAATATGAACAGGTGTTTAGTAAACACTCACTTGATTTTGGAAGGGTCAAAGGGGTACAGCACCACATACCCACAGGTAACCATCCACTCATTAAGGAGCGTTACAGACCCATACCACCAGCACATTACCAAAAAGCAAAAGAAATGTTGCATGACATGAAAAAGGCAGGGGTAGTAAGAGAAAGCTGGAGACCCTGGGCAGCTCCCCTGGTCCTGGTCAGAAAGAAAGACGGTAGCATGAGGATGTGTTTAGATTATAGACAAATTAATCGAATAACACGTAAGGATGCATACCCTTTGCCCCGTATAGAGGAATCCCTGGCTGCACTAAAATCTGCCAATTATTTCTCCACATTGGATCTCACTAGCGGGTACTGGCAAGTCTCTGTTGCTGAGGAAGACCGGGAGAAGACAGCCTTCACCACCCCGATGGGATTATGCGAATTCAACAGCATGCCATTTGGACTCTGCAACGCACCCGGAACGTTCCAGAGGTTGATGGAGTGTTGCTTGGGACGCCGGAACTTTGAGACAGTGCTGCTATACCTGGATGACGTTATCGTGTACTCAAGGACGTATGAAGGCCATATAAAGCACCTGGCGGAGGTATTTGAGGCATTGTCCTGGTATGGGATGAAACTAAAACCTTCCAAGTGCCGCCTGCTCAAAAGGAAGGTTCAGTACCTGGGACACGTAGTCAGCTCAGAGGGGGTAGCACCAGACCCGGAGAAGGTCACTGCCATCCAGAAGTGGCCTGAACCAAGGAACATCAAAGAACTACGTCAATTTCTGGGACTGGTAGGGTACTACCGGAGGTTCATTAAGGACTACACCAAAAAGGCAGCACCTTTACAAGATCTCCTAGTAGATCTATAACTCTGTACATCCTGGTACAAATGTTAACCCTCATTTTAGCCAGTTTTAACCTAAAAGTCAATGTCCAAACTTGAATTTTAGACTGCAGCATACAGGTGTAAATGATGTGCCAATTCTAGTTCTTAATCCAGTATATCTTTGTTCAGCGCTCCTATGGCTGCTGAACAGATCTGAATCCTCATCTACACTGTGCTCCAAATTATTATGCAAATAATATTTTCTCCGATTTTCCCAAATTACCTATATGAATTGCAGTCATTGTAATTTTCCAGTCAAATACCTATTAGAGTACAATTGAAAGGTTTTTGTACAAACTGCCTATGATAACAGTATATTTAAAAAAAAATAAAAAACTCAAACTGCACTCAAAATGCATGTTCCAAATTATTATGCACAGCAGAGTTTTCAACCTTTTCATTTTAATAAAGAACAAAAAAATGGTAATTTTTGAAATTATAAGCATTAGCAGGTTATTACAAACTGAAATCAAACAGTTTTCAACTCAAAACTTTATTCTAGGTGATGTTACATTTGCACATAGGACCGCTTGTTCGAAAGGAGCTTCTGAACTCTCTCGTCCATTGAATTTGTCAGGTTTTGGATGGTTTCTGCTTTAATTGTTTTGCATGAGGACAGAATACCCTGCCAGAGCTGTTGCTTAGATGTGAACTGCCTCCCGCCATCATAGACACTCCTTTTGATGATGCTCCAGAGGTTCTCAATGGGGTTGAGGTCAGGGGAGCATGGGGGCCACACCATAAGTTTGTCCCCTTTTATGCCCATAGCAGCCAGAGATGCAGATATGTTATGTGCAGCATGAGACAGGGCATGTGCAGAGCAGAGGTGACCTATGAGCAGAGCAGAGGTGACCTATGTGCAGAGCAGAGGTGACGTATGTGCAGAGCAGAGGTGACCTATGAGCAGAGCAGAGGTGAACTATATGCGGAGCAGAGGTGACCTATGTGCGGAGCAGAGGTGACCCATGTGGGGAGCAGAGGTGAGCTATGGGCGGAGCAGAGGTGACCTATGTGCAGAGCAGCTGCACAGCGTCATCGAGGGGAAGTGTCATCTGATGGATAGAGGATGAGGTCAGCGGGGTCAGGTCAGTCAGGGATATAGCCGGCCCTGGAGAGAGGTGAGAGATCACAGCCCTTTCTCCTCTGTGGCTGCTCAGCACACCCTCCCCCTCCTGCAATGTACACACAGCTCACAGTCAGGACGGGGGAGGGTGTGCAGGGCTGACAGGAGGTTTCTTCTGTACAATCCTCCCTATGGCTGCTGATTTTCAATGTGAAGACTCCCCCACTGCTGTCATTGGAGAAATACTGAAGAAGAAGGGAGTGAGTATGTACAGGTCATGTATTTGTATATATGTCTGTATATTTAGAATGTTTATATGTGTATATGTACAGGTCATGTGTCTGTATAATGTGTATATGTAATGTATATACGTGCATATATAATGTGTATACTTACAGGTCATGAGGATATGTACTGTATAATGTGTGTGTATATATGTATATGTGTAGGTCATGTGTCTGTATAATGTGTATATGTAATGTATATATGACGCGCCCCCTGGGCCTGTGCTGTGCAGGGGGATACCCGGAGCCGGATCGCTGGGGGTTGTAGTCTCAGTGTGGCGGTGACCCGGTCCGTGCCCAGGGCGGTCAAACCAGTGGCAGTCTTAAGTAATAACAATGTCCGACTATGCCACCCGTGGATTGCGGTCAGTGGGGACCGCCGCTGCGCTGCAGACCGCTGAGGCTGATGTTGTTTGCGCAGCCGAGTATGGGATAACTCCCCACGGGAGAAGTATTGCCTTAGGGCAGCTAGTGTGGATGATGGGAGTGATGGTGTGAGCGTCCCAGTAGTAATGGTGCTGGTGCGGCGATGAAACACAGAGACGTGTGGTGCAGTTCAGGCTCTTTACTGATGGTATAAAGCTGACCCTCCGGGAGTACTGGTTAGCAGTAGGGGTCTGGTCAGTCTGTGAGCAAGCAGGATCTCCCCTGGCCAGGTGGAGTTGTAGTCCTCCCCGTCTCTCTGCACTCTTTCCTGGCTACCTTGCTGTGTGCGGGTAGAAGTAGCCCACGTCCCTGAGTATACCGTGTGGTGCTCACCCGTATGGCCGGTGACTTGGGGCCTTCCGTTAGCCTCCGCTTCACGATGGCAGTGCTGGTCCCTTGCTTGTGACCGTGCCTCCGGGCTTCTATGGCCAGAGGACATGGAATCCCCTGCCGGTTGGATTCTGCTGCTGGACCTGGATGTCCCCACAGCCTCGGACTCCGTGTCCGGGTTTAGTGTCTTCAGCCAAGGCGAGCTATCTAGCTTCCAGCCTCTGGCACTCGCTCCTGCTCCTACAGAGCTCCTGTTGTAACTCTCCCTGTGTCTGGAACTCACTTAATCCCGCCCCAGACCCAGTTTATAAGGGCAGATTCCTCCCCTCCCAGGTCTGGGTGGGCCGTGTTGCATGCTTAGGGCTCCTGACCAGAGAAACCTCCCACTTGCTTTCAGACATAATATTTCTATTACTGTGGCAACCAGACCCCTGGGGTGCCACATTCCCCCCTAGTAAATTTTAGTAGTTCGGGACTAAACACATTTTTTTAAAGAAATATAAATGCAGGGTATAACAATAACACAATAACATATTTACAAGAAGCTTTAGTTCTTTAAAGGTCACGGCGTGTCCGCAACCGGGTGTCCATATCACCCAAGGTGAAGTTTGTGATACAAGAGGGTGTCCATGTCACCCAAGGTGAAGCTTTAAGCGAAGTAGGGGACCTGTCCAAAGCAAACCCCTTGCGTTGGCCTTGGGCGTGGCTGCAAGGCTGGAGCTAGCTACTTTGGGCCGCAAGTAGGCCACGTCAGACAGGTTTTCTCTTCTGCGGCCATCTTCGCAAAAGGCACCAAGGTGCAACTATCTACAAGAATTGTTCCGGTTATCCAGTGTCCATAACCTGTTAGTCCATAGAAATCTGCAGGGTAACTGAGAAACATAATTAATAACAGGCAACAAACATAAACCATAAACAGTTAAACAGATAAATTTACAGTGCATTACTTTATATTTCCCAGCGAGCGGGCATCTGACCTCTAGTGACTCTAGTAGACCTACGGAGCTCACTAACTGGCCCTGCACTACAGGGTGTAGGAGGGGTTATGGGCAGGCTGGGCAGCTGTCTGCGCACTCTTTGGCTCACTAGGGGCACGGCAGGCTCACTACTAGCAGAGGGTTGATCCTCCTGCGCTGCTGGTGTGGACTCTTCTGCCTCCTGGGCCGGATGCTCTTCCAGCTCTACCTGGTCTTCTGTAGGCACTTGAGGGGCTGGCTGGAGAAAGGTGAGGACGGGCACCACGATAGCGTTGTTTACTTGTGTCCAGGACCGGGGAAAGTCTCCGAGTACGGTGCTGATCATTTCCTCCTTTTTCTCTACGGGTTGAGGGTCTTCCTGATCTTCATCCGTGCTTTGCAACTTCTCGGGGCACTTTTTCAGGTGGTCTCTGGAGACAGTGGCTGTGGTCTCTCCTCCATCCTTGCTGATGACGTACACCTTTGGATTATTGTGGCTTGAGGGCAGTACGGTGTACGGGTCCTTTTCCCACTGGTCGTCCAACTTATGGAGCCGCCTTTTTCTTTTCAAGACCTGCTCTCCAGGTACCAGGGGAACAGCGGGAGCATGTTGGTTATAAGTCCTCTCCTGCCTTTCTCTTGATTGACAGAGACTTCGCTCGACGCTCTCCTGTACTTTCCGGTACTGCTGCTGCCGTTCTGTATCCCAGTCTGTCTCTGGCGAGGTGTCCTCGGGTATCAGGACTCCCATATCCAGGTCAACAGGCAGCTTACCAGGTCTTGCTCGCATTAGGTAAGCAGGGGTACAGTTGGTGGAACCTACCGGGATGTGGTTATACAGGTCCACCAGATCGGGTAGTTTCTCAGGCCACAGACTGCGTTCTTCCAGGGGCAATGTTTTCAGCAGATCTATCACCACCTGGTTCATCTTCTCGCAGAGTCCATTGATTTGGGGGTGATAGGGCGTTGTTCTTATCTTCTTGCAGCCATACAGGTTGCAGAACTCCTGGAAGACCTCCGCTTCAAAGGCTGATCCTTGGTCCGTCAGCACTTGGTCCGGGTACCCGTGTGGGCGGCAGAAGTGCAGCTGGAAGGCTCTAGCTGCAGTCTGAGCCGTCAGGTCTTTGACAGGGACCACCACCAGGCATCGGGAGTAGTGATCCACGATGGTTAGGGCGTAGACATACCCGCTTCTGCTTGGAGCCAGTTTAACATGGTCCAGAGCGACCAGTTCCAGCGGCTGCCTGGTGATGATGGGCTGCAGGGGAGTCCTCTGGCTGGCACGGTCCCTTCTTCTTAGATTGCACGGGCCACAGTCTCTACACCATCTCTCAATGGCTCCTCTCATGCCTATCCAGTAGAACCGTTCACGCAGCAGGAACTCCAGCTTCTTCCATCCGAAGTGCCCTGCCCCATTGTGGTAGGCCTCCAGCACCATAGCTGCGTCCCGTCTCGGTACCACAACCTGCCAGATCAGTTCATGTGTCCGGGAATTGACCATTCTGCGGCACAACTTCTCCTTGTAGAGAAACAGTCTGCTCTTTTCCGTCCACAGTTGCTTGGTCTCTTCCGGAGCATCTGGGTCCAGGCGGGCGTCAGCCTAGGTCAGCATCTCCTTCACCAGACGGACTGCGGGGTCACTGTCTTGCGTCTCCACCCAGTTGTAGTGGGGTAAGGGGTTGAACGTAGCGGATCGCTGGCCCCTCACACGGTGGGAATACTGGGTAATCCCATGACGGTGAAACGCAGGAAGTTCAATCTCTTCCAATTCTTCTGGATCCTCCCCTTCGTCCGGTAGGTTTGGCATCCTGGACAGGGCGTCCGCGTTGGTATTGGAGCGTCCTACCCGGTATTTGATCGTGAACTCAAAATTGGACAGGCGGGCCATCCATCTCTGCTCCAGGGCACCCAGTCTTGCAGTGTCCAGGTGTGTCAACGGGTTGTTGTCCGTGTACACGGTGAACCTGGAAGAGACAAGGTAATGCTTGAAACGTTCGGTTACTGCCCACACCACTGCCAGGAACTCTAGCTTGAACGAGCTGTAATTCTCAGGGTTTCTTTCTGTGGGTCGCAGTTTTCGGCTGGCGTAAGCAATTACCCGTTCTCTCCCCTGCTGGATCTGGGACAGTACGGCTCCTAGCCCGATGTTGCTCGCGTCCGTGTGGAGGATAAAGGGCTGGCTGTAATCAGGGTACGCCAGGATTTCATCCCCCGTGAGGGCCATCTTCAGCTGGCGGAATGACTCCTCTTCCAGCTTTTCCCATTTGAAGGGTGGCTTCTGGTTTTTGGCCTTCCTGGACTGGCCTATCAGGAGGTCCTGCATAGGAGCTGCCTTCTTGGTAAAACCGGGAATGAATCTTCGGTAGTAGCCTACCAACCCGAGGAACTGCCGCACTTCCTTTATGCTGGATGGTCTTGGCCAGTCCTTAATCACGGTGATCTTGTCAGGGTCGGGGGCCACTCCGTCAGCACTCACCACGTGTCCCAGGTACTGTACCTTTGGCTTCAGTAGATGACACTTTGAGGGTTTTACCTTTAGGCCATAGTTTGCCAGGGCTTCAAACACTTCTGCTAGGTGTTCCAGATGGTCCTCATAAGTCTTGGAATAGACGATGACGTCGTCCAGGTATAATAGGACCGTCTCGAAGTTCTGGTGTCCGAGACAGCATTCCATCAACCGTTGGAAGGTTCCTGGTGCGTTGCAGAGCCCGAACGGCATACAGTTAAATTCGCTGAGTCCCATCGGGGTGGTGAATGCGGTTTTCTCCCGGTCCGCCTCTGCTACAGGAACCTGCCAGTACCCGCTAGTGAGATCCAAAGTAGAGAAGAAGTTAGCAGATTTTAATGCAGCTAAGGACTCTTCTATCCTTCGTAACGGGTACGCATCTTTGTATGTGATACGGTTGACCTTCCTGTAGTCTACACACATTCTCATGGTGTTGTCTTTCTTTTTCACTAAGACTAGTGGAGCTGCCCAGGGGCTACAGCTGTCCCTAATTACCCCAGCCTCCTTCATGTCTTTTAGCATCCCCTTTGCGTGTTGATAGTGTGCAGGGGGTACGGGTCAATATCTCTCCTTTATGGGAGGATGGTCTCCCGTGGGGATGTGATGTTCTACCCCCTTTACTCGCCCGAAGTCCAGCGGGTGTTTACTAAACACTCTCTCGCACTCTTGAACCACCCGGTAGACTCCCTGTTTTTGGTGTGAGGGAGTGGAGTCAGTACCCAAATGCAGTTGCTGACACCAGTCCTCCATTGGTTTCTTAGAGCCGTTACCTTCCTCTGGTTGAGATGGAGGCAAGGGTTCCACGGCCTGTACAGAGTTCTGGTTGATGGTGAACAATTTGGCTAGCGTGGCATACCGGGGCAGGTATACTTCTCTCTCCCCGATATTTATGATGCAGATGGGCACCCTCCCATGGCGTACATCGACCACCCCCCGTGCTGTCAAAATGGTGGGCATTGTATCTGTCGCTGGGTCTTCCTCTGGCCGGTGGGGTCCTCCTCAGTCGGCGCCACGGGACGTCCTCCGGTCCGGATGCCAGCTGGATCTTTCCTGGAGAAGAGACCTGTAAAGACTGCACAGTTCTGGTTAGCGCGGCAACACTCTTAGTCAGCTCTTGGACCTGATGGTGCAGGTCTGTAGCCGGGTTATTGTTCAAAGCCTGCGCATCAGCTCCCACAGGCCCTGCAGACAAGGGCGCCGCGTCCTGGTGATAAATGATAGCAGGGCACCTGTGAGTCACAGTGCCACCTGGTGCTGGTTCTCGGAGCACCCGGGTGGCTCTGTCCTTGAACTGTGCAAAGTCCAGGTCAGGGTCCTGTAAGGCCATTACCCGCAACTGGGTTCGGTGGGCATTGCACAGTAGACCCTCAATAAATTGTTTGGTCAACAGCTTGTCTTCATTTCCCACGCTGTCAGTGTCTGCCTGCTTAATGGCTCTCAGGGCCTCTTGTAAGTTTAGAGCATAGTCCCTTATACTTTCATGTGCCCGCTGTTTGAACCCGTAAAATCTGAGCTTTATTTCGGCTGAGGTGCTAGTATTTCTCTGACAGTCCTCTTCTTCCCAGGTGACCAGGACTTTACCTCCCTTTGGGCTGCCCTGATTAACTGGGCCACCAGGATGCTTACTTTTTGCTCTTCCGTGAGGGGGTATACCTGGAAGAGGCTATCCAGTCTTTCCCTAAAGTCACTTAGGGTATGTGACTCCCCTGAGTACTGAGGTAGCCAGGTTGCCCCCGGGATATAGGGCATGGTGAATGGCATGACCGCTGCAGCGGTTGCGCTGGCGGCCGGTGTGGCGGTGGAGCTCCCCTCGGTGTCCGACATCCTCCTTCCCCCCTAGTGGACCGTGGCCTACCTGGCGATGCTCTTCTTCCGTAGGCCGCGGCTCCGCAGTCGATCGTCGGGGTTGAGGACCTGGCGTCGCGCTCCTGTGACGTCAGCGTCGCTCTTCCTCCCTTCCAGGACCTTACGCAGCATCGGAGCGTGGGGCGGAGCTTCGGATCTCGCGCGCTTTCGGCGTCCACGCCCATCTTCTTCCCGTGCGGCGTCCCGAAGATGGCGTCCGATGGCGGGAAGCAGCTGCGGATGGCGGGAAGACGGCAGAAGATGGCGGGAAACGGTCCAAGATGGCGTCCAATGGCGGGAAACGGCTCCGGACGGCAGGAAACTTCACCACAGGTAAGTATAAAAGTCTTTTTCAGGCACGCAGTACCCGGTGGTTGCGGGCACGAAATCCTGCCGACTACGCCAAAGTTGACGCGCCCCCTGGGCCTGTGCTGTGCAGGGGGATACCCGGAGCCGGATCGCTGGGGGTTGTAGTCTCAGTGTGGCGGTGACCCGGTCCGTGCCCAGGGCGGTCAAGCCAGTGGCAGTCTTAAGTAATAACAATGTCCGACTACGCCACCCGTGGATTGCGGTCAGTGGGGACCGCCGCTGCGCTGCAGACCGCTGAGGCTGATGTTGTTTGCGCAGCCGAGTATGGGATAACTCCCCACGGGAGAAGTATTGCCTCAGGGCAGCTAGTGTGGATGATGGGAGTGATGGTGTGAGCGTCCCAGTAGTAATGGTGCTGGTGCGGTGATGAAAACAGAGACGTGTGGTGCAGTTCAGGGTCTTTACTGATGGTATAAAGCTGACCCTCCCGGGAGTACTGGTTAGCAGTAGGGGTCTGGTCCGTCTGTGAGCAAGCAGGATCTCCCCTGGCCAGGTGGAGTTGTAGGCCTCCCCGACTATCTGCACCCTTTCCTGGCTACCTTGCTCTATGCGGGTAGAAGTAGCCCACGTCCCTGAGTATACCGTGTGGTGGTCACCCGTATGGCCAGTGACTTGGGGCCTTCCGTTAGCCTCTGCTTCACGATGGCGGTGCTGGTCCCTTGCTTGTGACCGTGCCTCCGGGCTTCTATGGCCAGAGGACATGGAATCCCCTGCCGGTTGGATTCTGATGCTGGACCTGGATGTCCCCACAGCCTCGGACTCCGTGTCCGGGTTTAGTGTCTTCAGCCAAGGCGAGCTTTCTAGCTTCCAGCCTCTGGCACTCGCTCCTGCTCCTACAGAGCTCCTGTTGTAACTCTCCCTGTGTCTGGAACTCACTTAATCCCGCCCCAGACCCAGTTTATAAGGGCAGATTCCTCCCCTCCCAGGTCTGGGTGGGCCGTGTTGCATGCTTAGGGCTCCTGACCAGAGAAACCTCCCACTTGCTTTCAGACATAATATTTCTATTACTGTGGCAACCAGAACCCTGGGGTGCCACATATATGTACATATATAATGTATATATGTATAAGTCATGCAGGGCCGGCTCCAGGTTTTTGTGGGTCCCGGGCGAAAGAGTCTCAGTGGGCCCTTTTAACACATACCACAATTCAAGATGCACCCCTTCACTGTGTACGCCCCCCAACATGCAGCCCTGTACACGCAGCTTCAGTCAAATTCCTTGTGCAAGAGGAAAGAAATGCAACATCACCCCCTTACATATGCAAGGTCCCACATGCAACATTAACCCATTCCCTGTGCAAGCCCCCACAACATGCAGCACATGCATGCATCATCCCCTTCCCTGTGATAGACCCTCAACATCACTTACATGCATATGCAAGCCCCCAACATGCAACATCACTCCCCTATGCAATCCTCCACAACATGCAGTGCCATGCTTGCATCGCCCCCTTCACTGTGCA
The DNA here is from genome assembly GCF_046119375.1 of Phyllobates terribilis. NCBI lineage: Eukaryota > Metazoa > Chordata > Amphibia > Anura > Dendrobatidae > Phyllobates > Phyllobates terribilis. Next base: position 711,461 of record NW_027363422.1, read on the forward strand.
AGTCCCCCCAACATGCATCACTGTGCATGGAGCAACATGCATCCATGTGCAAGACCAATGACATACAACATAACCCCCCTTCACTGTGCAAGACCCACAAAATGCTACATTAAAGGAGTTGTCCCGAAGTATCGGCCGTCGCAGTCCCGGGGTTCTTGTGCGGTTGTTCTGACACGTGATTCCGGTGCCCAATCGCCGTCACTGTCCCCACCTTTGGAAGTCCGGGCTGCAGCTGATCTCTGACTTCCCCTTCATGTTAGATTTGTCCAAAGGTGGGGACAGTGACGGTGATTGGGCATCGGAATCACGTGTCAGAACAACCGCACGAGAACCCCGGGACCGCGAGTGCCGATACTGCGGGAACGACACCAGCACGGGAGGTGAGTATAAGCTTTATTATTTTATCGAGGCCAAAATAAGGGAATGAGAAGGGGTTGTACTAGTAGTGGACAACCCCTTTCCTGTGAAAGGCCCTAGAACATGCAGCACCATGTAAGCATCACTCACTTACATAGCCCCAACATGCAACATTAACTCATTCCCTGTGCAAGCCCCAACAACATACTGCACATGCATGCTTCACCCGTGCCCTGTGCAAGACCCCCAGCATCACGCCGTTACTTATGCAAGCCCCCACAACCTGCAGAACCGTCCATGCAACTTATGCACATTCCCTGTGCAAGATAAACGACATGCAACCCCATATGTAGTAACTTGATCCACTTTTTATGCTCCCAAAACACAGTATTAGACCCTTTAAACTTAGACCTATATACTGTATACAAAACTAAAATACATAATTGCTGTCTCCACACTGACCCATTATGCAGCTCCTCAGTCCTCTCAGGATCTGTAGTGAAGTATCACCATTCACCTCATCTCCAGCAGCACCACGGACTCCTTGCCAGAGACGGACTACACCTCAACAAACCCGGGAAACACACATTCGCCAGGAGACTCGCAACACTCATCAGGAGGGCGTTAAACTAGAAGAAGAGGGGATGGGAAGAAAAACGCCGGACACGAGCATGAAACCAGAGAACATACTAATGAAAGATATGAAGTGCGACAAAGAAGGTACAAGACAAGATACTTGGAAGGGAGGTAAGAAAATTTCTAATACAATCCACAGGGAGAAGATTGGAACAAAACAAAATCGTGTAAACTGCGTGCTAGCAAATGCCAGAAGCCTGACAAACAAGATGGATGAACTGGAAGCAGAAATATCTACAGGTAACTATGACATAGTGGGAATAACCGAGACATGGTTAGATGAAAGCTATGACTGGGCAGTTAACTTACAGGGCTACAGTCTGTTTAGAAGGGATCGAAGAAATCGGAAAGGGGGTGGAGTCTGTCTATATGTAAAGACGTGTCTAAAGCCTACAATACGTGAGGATGTATGGGAGGGAAATGAGGAGGTCGAGTCCTTATGGGTGGAGATACATGGGGCTAAAAACAATAATAAAATTATCATAGGAGTCTGTTATAAACCACCAAATATAGCAGAAGCCACGGAAAGTCTATTAATGAGACAAATAGACGAAGTAGCAAAAAATAACAAGGTGATTATTATGGGGGACTTCAACTACCCCGATATAGACTGGGAAACCGAAAGCTGTAGATCTCAGAAAGGAAACAGGTTTCTGTCAATTATCAAAGACAATTATTTGTCACAACTTGTGCAGGAACCAACTAGAGGGATGGCCCTTTTAGACTTAATATTAACTAACAGGCCAGACAGAATAACTGAGGTGCAGGTCGGGGGGCACCTGGGAAATAGTGACCACAACATTATACAATTCCACATGTGCTTCAGTAGGGTGCCCAGCAAGGGAGTCACAAAAACACTGAACTTCAGGAGGGCAAAGTTTGATCAGCTAAGAGATGCCCTTCACCTTATAGACTGGGATAGTATCTTCAGTAATAGGAGCACGGATAGAAAATGGGAAATTTTCAAAACAGTCCTACATAGTCACTGTAGAAGGTACATACCTTATGGGAATAAAAGGGCTAGGAATAGGAGGAAGCCAATGTGGCTAAATAAGGAAGTCAAGAGGGCAATGAAAAACAAAAAAAGGGCTTTCGGTAAACTTAAACAAGAAGGCAGCGAGGAAGCGCTAATATCTTATAGGGAAAAAAACAAAATCTGTAAGAAACAAATAAGAATAGCAAAAGAGGAGACAGAGAGACTAATTGCCAAGGAAAGTAAAACGAATCCCAAACTTTTCTTTAACTATATAAACAGTAAAAGGATTAAAACTGATAGAGTTGACCCATTGAAAAATAACCTGGGTAAAATCATAGAGGGTGATGAGGGTAAAGCAAACCTACTCAATAGCTTCTTCTCCACTATTTTCACAAAAGAAAACAATTTATCGGAGGAAATGCAGAGTGATAAAGTAAACCCTCCGCTAAATATCACCCACCTAACCCAGGAGGAAGTTCAGAAACGCCTAAATAATATCAAAATAGACAAGTCACCAGGCCCAGATGTCATACACCCCCGGGTACTAAAAGAATTAAGTAATGTGATAGACAGACCGCTGTATCTTATATTCAAGCACTCTTTATGGACAGGAACTGTCCCACTAGACTGGCGCCAAGCAAATGTGGTACCAATATTCAAAAAGGGGTCTAAAAGTGACCCTGGGAACTATAGACCAGTCAGCTTAACGTCTGTTGTGGGTAAATTGTTTGAAGGATTTCTTAGAGATGTTATTGTAGAATATCTTAATGATAATAACTGTCTAACTCCATATCAACATGGATTCATGAGGGATCGCTCCTGCCAAACAAACCTGATCGCCTTCTACGAGGAGGTGAGCTCACAGCTGGACCGGGGAGAGTCAGTGGATGTTGTATACCTTGACTTCTCCAAAGCGTTTGATACCGTGGTATATAAAATGAGCTTGGTCTGGGGGATAATGTGTGAAAGTGGGTAAATAGCTGGCTGAGTGATAGAAAGCAGAGGGTGGTTATCAATGGAGTAAGCTCAGGGTGTGTCAGGGTTACTAACGGGATGCCTCAAGGGTCTGTCTTGGGCCCTATATTATTTAATATATTTATTAATGATCTAGTGGAAGGGTTGCATAGTAAAATAGCAATATTTGCAGGTGATACTAAACTTTGTAAAGTTGTTAATACAGATGAGGATAGGCCACAGCTACAGGAGGATTTAGATAAATTGGGGAGTTGGGCCAAAAAATGGCAAATGAGGTTCAATGCCGATAAATGTAAGGTCATGCACATGGGAAAGAAAAACAGCAGTCACCCATACATATTAAATGGGAAACCGTTGGGGAAATCTGACATGGAGAAGGACCTGGGCGTCTTGGTTAACAGCAAATTAAATTGGAGTGCCCAGTGTCAGGCAGCAGCTGCGAAGGCAAATAGAGTCATGGCATGCATCAGAAGAGGAATAGGGGCATATGATGAGAACATTGTTCTTCCTCTGTATAAAGCGCTGGTAAGGTCGCACTTAGAATATTGTGCACAGTTCTGGGCTCCGGGGCTCAGGAAAGACATATTGGAGCTAGAAAGGGTACAAAGGGGGGCGACTAAGGTAATAAAGGGAATGGAGGGACTAGAATACCCAGAGAAGTTGTCAAAATTAGGCCTATTTACGTTGGAAAAGAGAAGGCTTAGGGGAGACCTCATAAACATGTATAAATACATCAGGGGGCAGTACAGAGATCTCTCCCATGACCTGTTTATACCAAGGATGGTGACAAAAACGAGGGGGCACACTATGCGTCTGGAGGAAAGGAGGTTCCTGCACCAGCATAGAAGGGGATTCTTTACGGTCAGAGCCGTGAGACTCTGGAACTCTCTGGGAGAGGAAGTGGTGATGTCCAACTCACTTAATGAGTTCAAGAGAGGCCTGGATGCCTTTCTTGGGAACAATAAAATTACATCTTATGCTTAGTGATAGTTAATTAATCCAGGGATTTAATCTGACTGCCAGATTGGAGTCGGGAAGTGAATTTTTCCTCAATGATGTAAATTGGCCTATACCGCATGTTTTTTTTTTGCCTTCCCCTGGATCAACGCTGCAGAATAGCTGCAGTGCACAACAAATAGGCTGAACTGGATGGACGCTTGTCTTTTTTCGGCCTTATAAACTATGTAACCACGCTGCTTCCTGGCATGGGGTCCACCCTGAACTGGAGGAGGCCCCGCCCCTTCCAATCACATCATCACCTCCCAGGAGCAACTCCAGTATAGACACTACGCGGAGCTAATACCAGGAGTCAGCTTTGTCCCAGATAGCCAGTGGGCCCCCCTGTTTGTCCAGGGCCCCAGCACTTGCCCGGGTGCGCCGGGTGGTGGCGCCGGTCCTGAGGTCATGTATTTGTATATATGTCTGTATATGTGTAATGTTTATATGTGTATATGTACAGGTCATGCGTCTGTATAATGTGTATATGTAATGTATAGATGTACATATATAATGTATATATGTACAGGTCTTGTATTTGTATATATGTCTGTATATGTATAATGTTTATATGTGTATATGTACAGGTCATGTGTCTGTATAATGTGTATATGTAATGTATATACGTCCATATATAATGTGTATAAGTACAGGTCATGAGGATATGTGTTATGGATCCGGGTGGTGGAACCTCTGTGCTGCGGTGCAAGGAGGGACCAGAGGGGCGTAACTAGGTATCAACTCGGACCGACCACGATCGTACGGCGGCTTAATCGACTCCGTGACCAGGGAGGGACCGAGAAGAGGGACCAGGTGCTACTCTGAGGACCAACCTTGTATGAGAGCAGGTGACTCCCCTGGGTCAGAAGGCAGGGACTGACCGGTACAGCAGATGACCACGGCAGGCAGGCTGGCGGGTGATCCGGGCTGACGGACTGGCAGGCACGGCAGGTAATAGGCAGGAGCCTCCAGGTAGGCTGGCTGGTAGGCACGGCAGGTAACAGGCAGGTGCTTCTAGGTAAGCGGGCTGGCACACATGGCAGGTAACGGGCAGGAGCCTCCAGGTAGGCTGCCTGGCAGGCACGGCAGGTAACGGGCAGGTGCTTCCAGGTAAGCAGGTGGGCAGAGCCCGTAGACAGACTTGCAGACTGGCAGTAGGCAGACTGTCGGGCTGGAGAGTAGACAAGCAGACGGACTGTACTAGTAGTCCGGATGGCGGACTGGACTTGTAGTCTGGCTGGCGGGCTGGACTTGTAGTCTGGCTGGCGGGCTGGACTTGTAGTCTGGCTGGCGAGCTGGACTTGTAGTCTGGCTGGCGAGCTGGACTTGTAGTCTGGCTGGCGAGCTGGACTTGTAGTCTGGCTGGCGAGCTGGACTTGTAGTCTGGCTGGCGGGCTGAACTTGTAGTCTGGCTGGCGGGCTGGACTGGTATTCAGGCTAGCAGCGGGACCGGAGGGCTGAAGCAGAGTATCACACACAAATCTACAACCTTGCACGGGCACCTCCATATTGGAGGAGGTGCCTTTTATAGGGGAAGTCCTCCGGCCATTGGCCGGGGACTTTTTAAGACGGCGCACGCGGCCCCTTCAAGAGGGCGGGAGCGCGCGAGCGCCATAAGCACAAGGCCAGGAATGCTGCGTGCACCTGCAGCAGCTGCAGAAAGGCCAGAAGACGCCGGAGCAGGACCGCGGCGGTAAGGGAGACGGCATCTCTGCTGGGCAGGAGGCAGAGACGCCGATGCTACAGTACCCCCCCCCTTTATGCCCCCTCTTTTTCAGGCCAGCAAGAATTTTTTTAGGGAGAAGCGGGGCGTGGATGTTCTCCCTGGGTTCCCAAGTTCTCTCCTCTGGGCCAAACCCCTTCCAATCCCCCAGAAAAAAGGTTTTTCCTCTTACCGTCTTGGTGGCCAGAATGTTCTCTACTTCATAGACGTCCTCAGCAGAGACCGGAGCTGGGGAGGTACCTGGATTGTTGGAAAAATAATTAAGCACAACTGGTTTGAGGAGAGATACGTGGAAGGAGTTGGGAATCCGTAAGGTGGCCGGGAGTTTTAACTTGTAGGCTACTGGGTTGATTTGCTTGAGGACTTCAAATGGGCCGATGAACCGTGGACCCAACTTATAGGAGGGTATCTTGAGACGAACATGTTTGGAGGAGAGCCAAACCTTGTCTCCCGGATGGAATTGAGGTGGATCTAGACATCTCTTATAAGCATGCTTCTTCATCCGCTCGGAGGATTGGAGAAGTGCGGATCTAGTGTCCTGCCAAATAGTGGAAAATTCGCTGACCAGAGACTCCGCGGCCGGGTCGTCCACAGAAGCGGAAACGGGAAACGTAATCCGGGGATGTTGACCACAAAGAACAGGGACTTGGAAGAAGATTCGCTCTCATGGTTGTTGTAGGAGAACTCGGCCCAAGGTAGGAGCTCCACCCAATCGGTATGGTGAGCGTTGACGAAGTGCCGGAGGTAGCTGGTAAGGATCTAGTTGACACACTCCACTTGGCCATTGGACTGCGGATGGTAAGCGGAGGAAAAATACAGGGTGGCATCCAGCAGCTTACACGTAGCTCTCCTGAAGCGCGAAGTGAACTGGACCCCTCGATCAGACACAATGTGGAGGGGTAGGTCATGGAGACGAAAGATGTGATGGATGAAGTCCTTAGCCAGCACAGATGCAGACGGGAGACCAGGCAGAGGAATGAAGTTGGCCATTTTAGAAAAACGGTCAGCGCCCTCCCAAATGATCGTACAACCGGCAGAAACAGGGAGATCCATAATAAAGTCCATATCAATGTTTTGCCATGGGGCAGCAGGTACGGGAAGAGACAGGGAATGGCCAGCAGGGAGATGTCTGGGAACCTTGTTGCGGGCACAGGACGAACAGGCCGTGACGAAGTCTACCACATCCTGGCGCAGGGTAGGCCACCAGTAATGCCGGGTAATGAGCAGGAAGGTCTTCTTCTGGCCAGCATGGCCGGCTAGTTTAGATGAATGACCCCAGTGAAGAACTTTCTTACGATCCGGAACCACTACAAATGTCTTACTGGGCGGGAGACGAGATAGATCCAAGGGGGCCACATTCATCACTTTAGAGGAATTGATGATATGCATAGGCTCCTCCTCTTGATCGGAAGACAGGAAGGATCGGGACAAGGCATCTGCTTTAACGTTCTTGTCCGCCAGGCGGTAACATAGGGTAAAGTTAAAGCAGGCGAAGAACAAAGACCACTGGGCCTGGCGCGGATTGAGTCTTTGGGCGTTCTGTAGATAAGCCAAATTTTTGTGGTCAGTATAGATGACCACCGGGTGCAGAGTCCCCTCGAGCAGGTAACGCCACTCCTCCAGCGTCAATTTGATGGCTAGCAGTTCTCGGTCTCCTATGGAGTAGTTGCGCTCAGATGAGGAGAAGAGCTTGGAGAAGAAGCCACAGGTTACCATTCTCCTGGATGGAGATTTCTGGGTGAGTACCGCTCCGGCTCCAGAAGAGGAAGCATCAACCTCCAGAAAGAATTGTTTGTTGTTATCCGGATGGTGCAGCACAGGGGCAGAAGAGAAGGCTTGTTTTAAAGAGAGGAAGGCCTTCTCCACTTCGGACAGCGATTCCTTAGGATTTGCTCCCTTTCGGGTGAGCGCAGAGATGGGAGCAGTCCGGGAAGAGAAATGTGGGATGAAAAGACGGTAATTGTTGGCGAAGCCCAGGAATCGCTGAATCGCCTTCAACTCCTCCGGACGGGGCCACATTAAGACTGCAGAGACCTTCTCGGGGTCCATCCGTAGACCTATCTTATAGATAATACAGCCCAGGAACGGAAGAGAGGACTGCTCGAAGAGGCATTTCTCAAATTTTGCATATAGGTGATTCTGCCTGAGCCTAAGCAGGACCTGACGAACATCCCTCCGATGTAAGGGAACATCCGGAGAGAAGACCAAGATGTCGTCCAGGTACACCACCACGCAAGAATATAAGAGGTCACGGAAGATGTCATTAACTAATTCTTGGAAGACGGTGGGAGCATTACAGAGACCGAAGGGCATCACATGGTATTCATAGTGACCGTCCCGGGTATTGAATGCCATCTTCCACTCGTCTCCTCGGCGGATCCGAACCAGGTTATACGCCCCACGAAGATCGAGCTTGGTGAAGACCTTCGCGCCTTTAAGGCGGTCGAACAGCTCAGAGATGAGTGGCAGGGGGTATTTGTTTTTGACAGTGATTTGGTTGAGTCCTCTATAGTCGATACATGGGCGTAGTGAACCGTCTTTCTTTTTAACGAAGAAGAATCTGGCTCCAACCGGGGAGGAACATTTCCGGACGAATCCCCTAGCCAGAATTCTTCTATGTACTCTGACATGGCCCGGGTTTCGGCCAACGATAATGGGTAGATACGCCCCCGGGGTGGAGTGGCACTGGGTATCAGGTCGATATGCCCTTTGGGTTGTAGAGTCTCTGCCTCCTTCTTGTCGAAGACATCAACATAGGACCAGTAGGGTGCCGGTAGACCGGGTAAATTAGTCGGAGTAGATGGGGGTCGAGCCGGGCGAACCAGAACCAGGGAGGTCTCATGGCAATCCTGTCCCCAACGGAGCACCTCACCGGATTGCCAGTTCAGAACGGGTTCATGTTTCTGTAGCCAGGGTAGACCTAGCAAAAGGGGGTGAGAGAGTCCGGAAAGCACATGGAAGGAGATCCTCTCCGAACGCAGCATTCCCACCTGCAGGGTCACAGGCTCTGTGACGAGCAAGATGGTCACCGGAAGGAGTCTTCCATCCATGGAAGTGACTGCCAATGGTTTGGCCAGAGGTTTGGTAGGAATCTGATACTTCTCTACAAGGGACTGGGATATGAGATTCCCAGCGGCTCCGGAATCCAGATGTGCGGTTTCAAAGAAGCAGTTCTTGTTGGCATATGCAACAGATTAGGACTTATTATAAGTGAAAGGAGGACTTTATACTAACCAGACAGCAGATGGCGATAGTGTGTAAAGTTATATGCTTGCTGTAATGGTGGGAGAAAAGCTCTCAATTGTTGGTTGTTTTTACTTCCTGTGTTTTTTTCTTTTTTTCCTGAATGTGTTATTTTAGCAGCACACGGACTGTGTGACACTGAATTGTATCTCATGTTTAACCAGTATGAAGTAAATACTGTTTACTCAAGATATCTTGCTGATTGAAGCTCTCGTAAGTACAGTGGTGACTGTAAGAAGATGCACTCTGTGACAGGTTATGGGCCCAGACACTAAAGCCCAGACACTAAAGGATCCTGGTTTATAACCCCAGATAAGGGAGCACACAGATAAGCTCTGTAAATAGAAGGAAATAAATCCAGATACAAAGTGACAAAGGAATTTATGATCCCAGGAGCTGGATATAATTACAGAGATTTCAACACAGGCAGGACATACAGGAACTATCACCACAAGAAAAACAGGAGAATATCTTCAGTACAACTCTCTAAACAAGTAAGACTATATAAAGATGATGAGTAACACAGAACTGAAATTCACAGTAGCTAAACTGAATAGTGAAAATTATCAGTTATGGAAATTCAAAGTAGAGATGTTGTTATCTAAGGATGATTTATGGGAAGTAATTGTTACAGAAAGACCAGATCAAGATAATCAGACATGGGATAAGAAGAATAGACAAGCGAGAGCCACCATTAGCTTATTAGTGGATGATGCTCAATTAATACATATAAGAAATGAAGAAACAGCTAAAGGAATGTGGGAAGAATTGAGAAAACTGTATGAAAGACCTAGCTTGAATCACAAGTTATTTTTATTAAGAAAGCTTTACAGTATGAGATTGAGTGCAAATGACCACATGCAGAAGCACATATTCTCAATGATGGAAGTGATATCACAGCTAAGATTTATTGATGAAGACATTAAAGAAAGTCATGTAGCAGCTATATTATTGTGCAGTTTACCAGATTCGTATACAGCCTTGATAAATGCCCTTGATACGAGACCAGAAACTGACATTACATTAGATTTTGTGAAAACAAGACTAATAGATGAATATCAGAGAAGAAAAGAACAAAGAAATGATTCTTCTACTGAAAAGGACAGTGAAAACGCTCTTAAAGCTACAGAATTTAAAAAAACGTATAATAAAGAGACAAGAGAATGCTTCAGATGTAAGAAAACAGGTCATTTAAGGAAAGACTTTACCATATGGAAAGCAGAACAACAAAAATTACAACATAAAAAGCATACACAGAAAGTAAAAAACACAATTTCCGATTCATGTGAGAATAATTGGAATGGCACATTTAAAGTAACAGACAAGAAATCATCACTTGGTTGGTTTATTGATTCAGGAGCAACGAGTCATATGACAAGTGACAAGAATTTCTTTACTGATCTTGATTTAGATAAGAAAGAAGCCATTTATCTTGCAGATGGAAGCAAAATAACCGCAGAAAGTATCGGACAAGGTATGCTAAATTGTTCAAACAAGTTCGGACAAGATTCAAAGATACTTGTACAGGATGTGTTGTATGTTCCAAAATTGGAAGGCGGATTATTATCTGTGAAACGTTTAACAGCAAAAGGACTTACAGTAAAATTCAAAGACAATAAGTGTGCAATTATTGCAGGAAACAAGTTGATCCTCAAAGTCAAGGCAGATGAACAATTATATCATTTTGACACACCAAAGGAACAGATGAAGGCACGTACTCATGATCACAAAAACTGTATTCACATGTGGCATAGACGTCTAGGACATAGACACCCTGACAGTATAAGGGAACTACAAAGAAAAGAATTGACAAAAGATTTAAAGATATCAGATTGCTCAATTACCGTAAGATGTGAACGTTGTATAAAATCCAAAGCCACAAGGATATCTATTCCAAAAGAAAGTGAGATGAAAAGCGAAAGACCACTTGATTTGGTGCATACTGACGTATGTGGACCCATGAAAGTGACTACATCAGGAGGCAATAGATACATGTTGACTTTTATAGATGACTACTCAAGATACACAGTCACATACTTAATTAAGAACAAAAGTGAAGTTTTTGATAAACTTGTAGACTATGTAACAAGATCAAGTAACAAATTTCAAAGGAAGCCAATTGTCATCAGAAGTGATAATGAAGGTGAATTTACAGGTCACAGAATAGAAGACTACTTAAGACAAAATGGAATAGAACACCAGAAAACTGTTCCATACACACCTGAACAAAATGGAGTAGCAGAAAGAAAAAACTGTAACAGAAAGGAAGAGCTCTAACAGAAATGATAATATGTATGCTGACGGATTCCAAACTACCAGAGAAATATTGGGGTGAGGCAGCAATGACAGCTACATATCTACAGAACCGACTTTTTTCCAGAAAACTGATGAAAACTCCATATGAACTGTGGCAAGGTATGAAACCAAGTGTCAATCATTTAAAAGTTTTTGGATGTAAAGTTTTAATATTCATTCCAACAGAAAAACGTTCCAAACTTCAAAACAGATCCATGGAAGGAATATTCGTTGGATATAGTGAAAATTGTAAAGGATGTAGAATCCTAGATCCCAAAACAGACAGAGTTACGGTGAGTAACAGTGTGACATTCATTGAAGATTTAAATGAAGACATTATGATTTCAGTTGAAACAAAAAATGAGAAAAACAATAGTGACATAACTGAAGAAATATCTGATGAGAAAGAAGTAGAAATTAATGAAAAACAAAACACTGAAAGTGAAGAATCACAACTACAAACAGACACAGAACCAAAACGTTCAATGAGAGAGAACAAAGGAAAACCACCAAAACATCTCTCATACAAGACAAGCATGAGCCTACCTCTTCGGAACACATATCTAAACTTCCTGAAGAAGAAGCTAATAAATGGATAGAAGCAACAGAAACAGAAATTAAATCCATGCATGATTCAAATACATGGACACTAACAGATTTACCAGAAGGAAGAAAAGTCATAGGATTTTAAATGGATTTTTAAAGTAAAATACCAAACAGATGGCACAGCTGAAAGATACCGAGCAAGACTCGTAGCTAAAGGGTATTCTCAAAAATATGGAGAAGACTATGATGAGACATTTGCTCCAGTTGTCAAACACACTACAATAAGAACTTTACTTACATTTGCAGCAATGAAACAGATTGAACTGAGACATCTGGATGTAAAGACAGCTTTTTTGAATGGAAATTTAACAGAAGACATTTACATGGAACAACCTCCAGGATTCAAAGATGAAAGAAATCCAAACAAAGTTTGCAAACTACAGAAAAGCATATATGGTTTAAAGCAAGCAGCTAAAGCGTGGAATGACAAAATCACGGAAGTACTTTCAATTGAAAAATTTCAAAGAAGCAAAGCCGATCCATGCTTGTACACAAAAAGGTTGATTAATAGATGGATTTATGTACTCATATATGTAGACGACATTTTGATTTGTTTTAAACAAGAAAGGGATAAAGAAAACATTCTAAAAATCCTGAAGCAACATTTTGAAATCAAAGACTTGGGAAATGTAAAACAGTACCTAGGAATACAGGTAGAAAGAGAAGAAGATGGAAGTTTCCTACTGAATCAAAATCACATGATTCAAGACATAACAGAAAAATTTGGATTAAAGGATGCAAAAACAGTAAAGTCTCCAATGGAAACTAATTATCTCAAAGAGATGAACAGTGAAAAAAATATGCTACTAAATAATGAAGAATACAAATCAGCAATAGGAAAATTACTGTATCTAGCGACCGTTACAAGACCAGACATCGCAGCAGCAGTAGGAATCCTGAGTAGAAAGGTATCAAAACCAAATAAAGCTGATTGGAATGCCGTGAAGAGAGTAATGCATTATTTGAAAGGAACTAGCAATGTTAAGCTGAAATTACCCACAAGTGATTATTGCATTTTAACAGGATATGTTGATGCAGATTGGGCTGGAGATCCAACTGACAGAAGATTGCTCAGATGGAAAGAGTCAATCCAAGAACCAAGCATATTGATGTGAAATATAATTTCTTGAGAGATCATCAGGAACAAGGAGTCTTGAAGTTAGAGTATTGTCCTACTGAAGAAATGACAGCAGACATCTTCACGAAGGCGTTGAATGCTGATAAACACCAGAGACTAATAAAAAAGTTGGGTTTGATTGAATAAGTCCTTACTATTGAGAAAGGGTGTTGGCATATGCAACAGATTAGGACTTATTATAAGTGAAAGGAGGACTTTATACTAACGAGACAGCAGATGGCAATAGTGTGTAAAGTTATATGCTTGCTGTAATGGTGGGAGAAAAACTCTCAGTTGTTGGTTGTTTTTACTTCCTGTGTTTTTTTCTTTTTTTCCTGAATGTGTTATGTCAGCAGCACACAGACTGTGTGACACTGAATTGTATCTCATGTTTAAACCAGTATGAAGTAAATACTGTTTACTCAAGATATCTTGCTGATTGAAGCTCTCGTAAGTACAGTGGTGACTGTAAGAAGATGCACTCTGCGAAAGTTCTCTCCACAGGAAATAGAGACGGATAAAGTCAAGGACGGGGAGGATTTATTTTTGCCTAGGACGACCTCCCCGAGCGGTCCTAGACACTGGAGTTTCCCGGCTTCACCGGGCAGGAACGAATCAGGTGCTCCTTACTGCCGCAGTAGAAACAGCTCCCCTCAGCTCGGCGTGTCTCTTGGCGAGATTTGCCCATCTTGGTCTAGTCGATCTGCATAGTTTCCGGCGAGCGTGCCCGGGGAGTTGCAGGTTGGGAAGCAGGTCTCTGGAAAGCAGGAGCAAGACGAGGAAATCTTCTCTCCCGGGTAGACTCCTTAGCACGTTCTAGGAAACGGATGTCAATCTGGGTTGCTAGTGACACTAGGTCATCCAGAGTGGTAGGAACGTCCCGGCCGGCTAACTCGTCCTTAATCCGACCGGAAAGGCCCTCCCAGAATGTGGACACCAGGGCCTCGTTGTTCCAGGCAAGCTCAGAAGCGAGGGTACGGAACCGTATGGCATACTGGGCCACGATGAGACTCCCTTGGCAGAGACGGAGCAATGAGGAGGCCGTAGAAATCCTTCGTCCGGGTTCATCGAAAACCTTCCGGACGGCAGTGAGGAAAGCCGCAAGATCAGACACCAGGGAATCCCCTCTCTCTCATAGAGGGTTAAATTCATGCCAATGATTCCCCGGTGAGGTGAGACATGACGAACGCCACCTTGGCCCGGTCGGAAGGAAACTGATGTGGCAGAAGTTCAAAGTGCAGCGTGCACTATTTCAGAAAGCCCCGACATAGGACGGGATCACCTCCAAAACGAGGAGGCGCAGAAAGCCGGGGTCCTAGGCTGGATGCCGTGGTACTGGTAGGCTGCGGCGCTGCCGGAGCGGATGTCGCTCGACTTGGGGCGGACACAGGTGGAACAGACAGCGTGTCCAGGCAAGAGTTCACAGACCGCAGGTAGGTCAGGATGGTTTCCTGATGGGATCTCTGACGAGAAACCTCCTGGTACAGGTCAGCAAGCGAAGGGGCCTTGGAGCTACTGGGTTCCATGACCCGTGCAAACTGTTACGGATCCGGGTGGTGGAACCTCTGTGCTGTGGTGCAAGGAGGGACCAGAGGGGCGTAACTAGGTACCAACTTGGACCGACCAAGATCGTATGGCGGCTCAATCAACTCCGTGACCAGGGAGGGACCGAGCAGAGGGACCAGGTGCTACTCTGGGGACCGACCTTGTATGAGAGCAGGTGACTCCCACGAGTCAGAAGGCAGGGACTGACCAGTACAGCAGATAAGCACGGCAGGCAGGCTGGCGGGTGATCCGGGCAGACTGACTGGCAGGCGTGGCAGGTAACCGGCAGGAGCCTCCAGGTAGGCTGGCTGGTAGGCGCGGCAGGTAACAGGCAGGTGCTTCTAGGTAAGCGGGCTGGCAGGCATGGCAGCTAATGGACAGGAGCCTCCAGGTAGGCTGGCTGGAAGGCACGGCAGTTAACGGGCAGGTACTTCCAGGTAAGCAGGCGGGCAGAGCCCATAGACAAACTGGCAGACTGGCAGTAGGCAGACTGTCGGGCTGGAGAGTAGACAAGCAGACGGACTGTACTAGTAGTCCGGATGGCGGACTGGACTTGTAGTCTGGCTGGCGGGCTGGACTTGTAGTCTGGCTGGCGGGCTGGACTTGTAGTCTGGCTGGCGGACTGGACTTGTAGTCTGGCTGGCGGACTGGACTTGTAGTCTGGCTGGCGGGCTGAACTTGTAGTCTGGCTGGCGGGCTGGACTGGTAGTCAGGCTAGCAGCGGGACCTGAGGGCTGAAGCAGAGTATCACACAAAGCTACAACCTTGCACTGGCACCTCCATATTGGAGGAGGTGCCTTTTATAGGGGAAGTCCTCCAGCCATTGGCCGGGGACTTTTTAGGACGGCGCACGTGGCCCCTTTAAGAGGGCGGGAGCGCACGTGCACGCCCTAAGCACAGGGCCTGGGAAGCTGCGTGCACCAGCAGCAGCTGCAGAGAGGCCAGAAGACGCCGGAGCAGCACCGCGTCGGTAAGGGGGGCGGCGTCTCTGCCGGGCAGGAGGCAGAGACGCTGATGCTACAATATGTATAATGTGTGTTTATATATATGTATATGTGTAGGTTATGTGTCTGTATAATGTGCATATGTATATTAAAAAAAAAACACAGTTCAGCAATTGTTTTTTTTGTTTTTTTTATTTTCTGTGTTCATTTTAAAAGACCTGGCAATATGATTCCCCTGGTCAGTACTATTATGCAAATACCAAATATTTATAGTTTTCCTTTTAAGTGGTGAAAAATATTTCTGAAATTGTGGTAAAAAAAATAAAATATTTTGCTTGCGATGCCATTTTTCAAGAGTCGTAACAATTAAAATTTTCAAGATATGGAGCTTTGGAAGGGTTGTTTTTTTTGCGCCTCGAGCTGGTGTCCCCGAGGTGGTGTTTTTAGTGCTATAATATTAGGGTAGATACGTGTTTGGATAACTTCTTATTACATTTTTTTATGTTGTTGCGGCGACTGCAAAACCGCAATTCTGGCGTTTTGATTTTTTTTCTCGTTATTCTATTTACTGATTGGATTAATTTACTTTATATTTTAATAGATCAGACTTTTACGAACGTAGCAATGCCAGATATGTGTATTAAGGTTTTTTTTTTACTTCTATATACAGTATATATATTTTTTTTTCCTTTTCACTGTATTGGTTAACCCCTTTAGGAGAGTTGAAACCACGATCATCTGGTCACTTGTTCTACATAAATCAATGCCACAGTATTGCTGTATACCGTATTTTTCGGAGTATAAGACGCACTGTTTTTCCTCCAAAATTTTGGAGGAAAGTGGGGGGTGCGTCTTATAGTCCGAATGTGGCGGTGGATGATGGGGGTGTGTGGGGAGCGGCTATGACGGAGGAGCGGGGCACAACTATGGGCATGTGGAGCACTGAATATTCATTCTCCTTAATAGCACGCACAGTGTCAGCCCAGCCGCCAGCTCCTGCAGTCACGGGTGTGGGGAGTAGTGAATATTCATTTTCTTTAGTAGCGGGCACACGAGATAGCCGAGCCGCTGCATGAGCCGCAGCTTCGGCTAACACTGCACACTGTTAAGGAGAGTAAATAATCACTTCTTCCCACGTCCATAGTCCCGGCATGGGGAGCAGTGACTATTCCGGGAGCTGATCTCAGCATTTAAGGGCACATGGCAGTGACGTTATGTGTGGCTCACACACTGAGATCAGCTGCTGGCAGCAGAACAGGATGCAGCGCTGGAGCAGAAACAAGCAAGGTTAGTAGAATCCTTTTTTTGTGTGCACGGGGATGGGGATGGGGGTGCCATGCATACCAGGATGAGGGTGCCATGCATACCAGGATGGGGGTGCCATGCATACCAGGATGGGGGTGCCATGCATACCAAGCTGAGGGTGCCATGCATACCAGGATGAGGGGGTCATGCATACCAGGATGAGGGGGCCATGCATACCAGGATGAGGGGATCATGCATACCAGGATGGGGAGGTCATGCATATCAGGATGGGGGTGCCATGCATACCAGGATGAGGGGGCCATGCATACCAGAATGGGGGTGACATGCATACCAGGATGAGGGAGCCATGCATACCAGGATGGGGATGGGGGTGCAATGCATACTAGGATGAGGAGGCCATGCATACCAGAATGGGGATGGGGGTGCCATGCATTCCAGGATGGAGGTGCCATGCATTCCAGGATGGGGGACCATGTATACTAGGATGGGAATGGGAATGGTGGCAACTTATAACAGGAAGAGGGGACGATATATAACAGGATGGGGGCGAATTTATACCAGGATAGGGGATATAGATATATAATTGGGGGACATTACCCATATAATAGTGTCAGCAGCAGACCCCCTCCTCCTTAACAGTGCATCATGACCACATTTTTTACTTTAATTTTTTTTCTATTTTCCTCCTCTAAAACCTAGGTGCGTGTTATGGTCTGGTGCTTCTTATAGTTTAAAAAATACGGTATATCAAAAATCACAGTCTCCTATGAACGTCAGCCATGGGTTGGTTTTCACAGGAGTACTGTCATGACAGGCACAGTGGTCTTCAGTAGACCCTATTGCCATCATGGATCATGGCAACCCATCTGCACCCTGCGATCTTGTGGCAGAATGACGTGCCCTCTTGCCGGTGCTCACTAAATACGCCTGTCACAGATTGACAGCAGCATTTCATAGGTAGCCGTGGCTGTTATAGGCAGATAATGGCTGATTATTACAGCTATCATTTGCCAGTAAAGTCTGGAAGCTGGCATATAAGGTATCCAATACGTCATTTGTCAGTAAGGGGTTAAAATGAGAAAAAAAGTTGAAATGCCAGAATAGCCATTCTTCTGTCACATCACTCTCCCAAAAAATACAATAAGTCTACTTTCCCATGATGAGCTTTTAGTGCATTTTTGACGCTGTATCAAATGCAGTGTCTTGCAGTTCCAGCAAAGTGGATGGGATTTATAGAAATCTCCTGCCCACTGTGCTTCTTTGTAATGCCACGTAAACTGACCTGCAGTGCGTTTTTCAGATCCGCAGCATGTCAATTTCTCTTGCGGGTACGCTGGATTTTCTGTGCAGATTTTCGCCATAGACTTACATTAGATGCGGAAAATCTGCAGCAAAAAACGCACATGCGTTTTTAGTACATTTCCCAGGCAGAAATGCATCAAAGACGTATGTAATCTGCACGTACATGTGCCAAAATAAGTTTTGACAAAGCAAAAAAAACAGTAAGTTGCAAGACTTGAAAAAGGAAAAAAAAGTTTGAAGATTTTTTTAACTGGAGGTGCCTTCCCAAACAAAGCAGCTTTATTTAAAAAATGTCACACCAAACAGAGACAAAAAATGCAGCATCACAGAACAGAACAGCGCGCAGTCATCCCCTGCCCTGCATCTTAGTAACGTCACTGCAGCGCGTGATCTGGATGGGAGAAAGTCCACCTCCTGATTTCTAGCGCGACCTTAGTGAATTCATGGCTGCGCCCACTGGGTAACACCGCTCCATCGCTGCCCCAGCTGCCACAGCCCCCGCCGCAGCCACAGCCCCCGCCGCAGCGACAGCCCTCTCCGCTGCCAAAGCCCCCTCCGAAGCCACAGCCCCTCGCTGCAGGCCCCTCCGCAGCCACAGCCCCCTCCACAGCCACAGCCCCCTCTGCAACCACAGCCCCCTCCGCAGCCACAGCCCCCTCTGCAGCCACAGCCCCCGCTGTGGGCCCCTCTGCAGCCACAGCCCCCTCCACAGACCCTGCGGTAGCCACAGCCCCCTCCGCAGCCACAGTCCCCTCCTCAGCCTTAGCCCCCGGCGCAGGGACAGCCCTCTCCGCTGCCACAGCCCCCTCCGCAGTCACAGCCCCCGCCGCAGCGACAGCCCTCTCCGCTGCCAAAGCCCCCTCCGCAGCCACAGCCCCTCGCTGCAGGCCCCTCCGCAGCCACAGCCCCCTCCGCAGCCACAGCCCCACTGCAGGCCCCTCCGCAGCCACAGCCCCCGCCACAGCGACAGCCCTCTCCGCTCTGTCACAGCCCCCTCCGCAGCCACAGCCCCCTCCGCAGCCACAGCCCCTGCCGCAGCCACAGCCCTCTCCACTGCCACAGCCCCCTCCGCAGCCACAGCCCCCTTCGCAGCCGCAGCCCCCTCCGCAGCCACAGCCCCTCGCTGCAGGCCCCTCCGCACCTTCAGCCCCCTCCAAAGCCACAGCCCCATCTGCAACCAAAGCCCCCTCCGCAGCCACGGCCCCCTCTGCAGCCACAGCCCCCGCTGAAGGCCCCTCTGCAGCCACAGCCCCCTCCACAGCCACAGCCCCCTCCGCAGCTACAGTCCCCTCCGCAGCCATAGCCTCCGCTGCAGCGACAGCCCCCTCCGCAGCCACAGCCCCCTCCGCAGCCACAGCCCCTCCGCAGCGACAGCCACATCCGCAGCCACAGCCCCTCGCTGCAGGCCCCTCCGCAGCCACAGCCCCCTCCACAGCTACAGCCCCCTCTGCAACCACAGTCCCCTCCACAGCCACAGCCCCCTCCACAGTGACAGACCCCGCTGCAGGCCCCTCTGCAGCCACAGCCGACTCCACAGCCCACGCCACAGCCCCCTCCGCAGCCACCGCCCCCTCCGCAGCCACAGCCCCCTCCGCAGCCACAGCCCCCTCCACAGCCCACGCCGCAGCCACAGCCCACTCTGCAGCCTCAGCCCCCTCCACAGCCACAGCCCCCTCTGCAACCACAGCCGCCTCCGCAGACACAGCCCCTGGCGCAGCCACTGCCCCCTCAGCCACAGCCCCCTCCGCAGCCACAGCCCCCTCCACAGCCACAGCCCCCTCTGCAACCACAGCCCCCTCCACAGCCACAGCCCCCTCTGCTACCACAGCCCCCTCCGCAGCCACAGCCCCTGCCACAGGCCCCTCCACAGCCCACGCCGCAGCCACAGCCCCCTCCACAGCCACAGACCCCTCTGCAACCACAGCCCCCTCCACAGCCACAGTCCCCTCTGCTACCACAGCCCCCTCCGCAGCCACAGCCCCTGCCACAGGCCCCTCCACAGCCCACGCCGCAGCCACAGCCTCCTCTGCAGCCACAGCCCCCTCTGCAGCCACAGTCCCCTCCGCAGCCATAGCCCCCTCTGCAGCCACAGCCCACGCTGCAGGCCCCTCTTCAGCCACAGCCCACGCCGCTGCCACAGCCCACTCTGCTGCCACAGCCCCCTCCACAGCCACAGTCCCCTCTGCTGCCACAGCCCCCTCTGCAGCCACAGACCCCTCCGCAGCCTCAGCCTCCTCCTCAGCCAAAGCCGCAGCCACAGCCCCTTTTCACAGCCACAGTCCCCTCCACAGCCCCCTCCACTGCCACAGCCGCCTTCGCTGCCGCAGCCCCCAGCCAGTGTGACCCCGCTCCCTTCCTATCCAGAATGAGAGGCAAGCATTATAAGGTAGAAGTAAAGTATAAAGTAAAGTGAAAAAGCACATGTTATTTAACACTGTACCACTCCTGTGGTGAGCTATAACTCCCAGCATGACATAAGAGCTGAAGGACGTGCTGGGAGTTATAGTTCTCCTCAGAGCAACCACATGACAAATGTGTGGTAAACTATAACTCCCAGCATGGCATAAGAGCAGAAGGACATGCTGGTAGTTATAATTCTCAGGGCAAACACATGACATAAATGTGGGGAACTATAACTCCCAGCATGCCATAGGAGCTTTTTTCCGCCTATTTTCCTCTTCTAAAACCTGTGTGCGTCTTATGGTCCGGTGCATCTTATAGTCCGAAAAATATAGTAAATCAATAGATCTTGGAATAATAGTAAGCTCCACAATTGGATGTGCTTAAATAAAATGTCCCTGTGCCGAGATAATCTTTTAAATGTGTCCCATGTAATGGCTGTGTCTGACCTTACAGGAACATGGTCTGATCATACCACATCTCCTGGGCAGGGGAGGAGGCAAAAGAGTATACAGAGTATACAGATATTACAGCAGGGGATCACTGCTGATTCTTTTTGTGAGGTAAAACATTTCCCTGCCTGTTTTTAAACAATGTTTTACTTCAAAGAAAGAATCAGCTGTGATCCCCTGCTGTAATGTCTGTATACTCTCTTGCGTCCTCCCCTGCCCAGGAGATGTGGTATGATCGGACCATGTTCCTATATGGTCAGACACAGCCATTACACAGTACACAGCAGGGGCACATTTATAAGATTATCTCAGCACAGGAACATTTTATTTAAACACATCCAATTGTGGAAGTTATTATTATTCCAAGATCTATTGATTAAAATCAACTTTTGTTCTTGGGAAAACCCCTTCAAGACATCCTGTTTGTTTCTGAATGCAGATACGCCGGTGGGAACATGGTCTCACTATGATTATACATCTCTTACATTCATGGTTTTTACCAACACGATGCACAGATATGTGGAAAGGAGTTTCAATGTAACTTTTTTTCCAACATGTTGCATGTATCTTTGCACTTTGGTTTGGTTCTGTTGCCACATATAATCACTGTGTTAATTGTGGCGTTACATGGGACTGTAGGTTTCTTTTACATTATCTTTACTCAGAGAGCTATAACTATGTTACATAGTGACATACCGTGTTTCCCCGAAAGTAAGGCCCTGTCTTACATTAATTTTACCCCCAAAAGTCCCACCCTGCCTTACTTTCGGGGGGTGCCCTACATTGGCGGACCCCCCCCCCCGAAACCCCCCACCCTGCCTTACTTTCGGGGGGGTCTTACTTTCGAGGAAACACGGTATCGTACCGGTACCGTACACACACTGACACATACAGCCCCATACGGCACCCATACACATACCGTACACATACCGTACACACACACACACACACACACAGAGAGAGTTTCGGAACTTACCGTTACTTTCCTTCTGTTTCGATCTCCTCTACGGTGCCGGGCTGACGATTCGGATGCCGGGGAAGCTGGACCAATCGGAGCGAGCCTGTAGGCGGTGACGTCGCAGCTGATTCGGCCAATCAGCTGCGAGCCGGCTGACTGGCCAATCACAGCTCGAGCTGGTGGCCAGCAGGGACTAGGGAGCCTGTGACGAACAGGCTGATCGGCCAATCAGCCTTACATTCCCCGCCCCCCCCCCCCGCTACCCTGCCTTACAATCGGGGGGTGCCCTACATTGGCGGACCCCCCCCCCCCCCACCCTGCCTTACTTTCGGGGGGGTCTTACTTTCGAGGAAACACGGTAGTAGTGGTGTTACATTTCTGTGTGAGGGTGGTTGCCTGCAAAGCTTATGCTTCAGGCAGATCCCCTGATCTTTTCTATACTGTATGCAAGCAATTATACAATGTGAAGGTTTGTGTGGGTCCATCATACTGTGTGGAGGCCATTATACTGTTTGAGGGCTAGTGCGGGCCATTATACTGTATGTAGGCCCATTGATATGCATGGAGAGCAGTGTGAGGGTCACAGTTGGGGGATCATACTGTGTTGGAGTCACCTTACTTTGTCTTGGGAGGTGAGGTACAGTAGGGTCATTATACTGTGAATGTGGAGGAATCCTCTGTCGGGGTATCATACAGTGTTTGGGAGGCACTTTTTGTTTGCATAAAATTTTATGGGAGCAATGAAAGAGGATTCTCAGACTTCAGCAGGAGGAAAAGGTAAGCCAAACCTCCGACTTCTCAATTTCCATGACACCAACTCCGACTCCACGACTCCAACTCCCTCATACATGGCTCATGTTTAAGTGATAAATTTACTGTAGCACAGATTCACCTCAAGTCTAGACCCTTAGATCAGGAATAGGACAGACATTTATAGGACATTTCATAACTTTCCCAAATTCCTATGAAAAAAATATTCCCCACAAACTGCATTGAACTACTATACCGAATTTATTATATATTTTAGGAGTTGGAGTAGGTCCATTTTATACCGACTCCACAAAAATGGACACCGACTCTGACTCCACCACTCCGACTCCACAGCCCTGGTGACCATAGTGTATAGGGGGCTATGAAAAAAAATATTCCCCACAAACTGCATTGAACTACTATACCGAATTTATTATATATTTTAGGAGTTGGAGTAGGTCCATTTTATACCGACTCCACAAAAAAGGACACCGACTCTGACTCCACCACTCCGACTCCACAGCCCTGGTGACCATAGTGTATAGGGGGCTGTGGGGATATTATACTGGGGCAGTTGTGGTGACCATACTGTATAAGAAGCTACGGGGGACATTATGCTGTTTGGGGGCTATGCTGACCATTCTGTCTGGGGGCCTGTGGGAGACATTATACTGTATGAGAGGATTGTGGGGAACATCATACTGAATGGAGGGCTGTCAGGGACATCATACTGTGTGAGAGCTGTGGTGAGCGATAGTAGTAAAGTAAAGTACCTGTCAATCCCACAGTGTCCGCAGGGTACTGATGCGCATTTCGCTGAAAGGCTTTCACGAGGATGCGGACACTGGGATTGGCAGGTACTTTACTACTATCTCTCACATTATGAGATACGGATCTGTTCTGAATACTAATATACACAGGCTTATGCTTGCCCTCTAAAATCTTTTCAGCAGTCATGCTCTCTGATTTGTTTTTGACTATGTGCTTCACTATGTTTATTATAAGCACTCTGACACTCAGCACTTTTATAATTTATTAATGTTATATAATTGAGGCTGCTTTTCTAAATACCCAGTTGGGGTATATTTGTTGCACTAAGCACTTTACATGATATTATCCTTTCCGACTTGAGTCTTATTACACTTTATACGGGCAGTGTTGGATCTGTGAGTTCTATGATGCACTTTGTATGCTGCGATCTGTTCTTTCTATCCTTGCCATGGTTTAGTACAAGCTGATCCCTTGGTGTCTGATAATTTGGGCATTTCTCTTCTTTTTATTTTTAGTTGTTAATTTTAAATTCTTCAATAAAATGTTATCTTTATGCTATGTTGACTATGTGTCATGTTTGTAGGTGTTGACATCATTGTTGCAATCAGCAGCTGCTGCAATCATATGTCAGGATGACACTGGCAAAGAACCACCAAGAACATCATTGTTGAAGCAGTAGGTTCTGAAAACTGATTAATCAATTGTTTAACAGATATTATGGGGCCCTATAGCAAAAGTCAGAATAAGCCAACCTCCTACAAATATGCTGATAATGCCACTATGTACAGGCCAATATTTCCAACATACAGTGGACAAACAAGAGAAGCTTGGAATCTTTTCTTTTGCATATCAGAAAAACGGATGCCACAGCAATGGTAAGAATGGACACAGAACAAAAATCAATGACATTTGCATGAAGCACGCAGATGACATATGGTGCTGTTTATTCTTACACAAAAAAACACATGTGAATGAGGCATAATTCTGAATGATAACATTCAATTGCTCAGTATATTGTATGCTATTTCTATGCATTTAGTTACTTTGTAAGCTAGAATATGGTGAGATGGTGAGGAAAGTCCACACAATTGTTTATTTATTTCGTACTGCCCAAAACCACGGGCAGTACGAATCGCAGCCTGGCTTTATGACTGCAGCAGGTATATTCTCTGAAATGCTCTGATGTTTCATAGCAAACATATTTTGAAGACCCAGCTGAGGATCAAAGGCAGATTCCAGACAAGTATGGTGCTGCCAGCTTCTCACAGTGCAATACCAGGTGATTGGCATGTCTCTTGCGTGTACATAGGGAGAGACCCGTCAATCATCTGCTGCAGCACTGGGAAGAGCCGGCCGGCAGTGGAGCCGGACTAGTCTTGTCTGTCCCTATAGTCCCCGGCCTGGCTGCCTTTCAAAGTATATTTTTTGTGAAATGCCAGGGCGATTCCGAGAAAAATATACCTTGCTGCAGTAAAGCAGTCAAACTGCAATTCTCCTGACATGAGTGGACATACCATTAGTGTGTGGCACCCTGCTGCGCACAGGTACCACAGGACCCAGGGTGCATGGACGGACTTCTCCACAAGAGGCCTTCATTACATACAAACACCTCCACCCTTCCACCTCACACCACCAGAGGGAGCCCTTATAGGGATATATATATATGGAGGGTGGAGCCAGGCAGTTAGTCAGAGATCAGTCAGACTAAGAGAGAGTCTGAGAGCGTGCTGATGCTGAGAGCAGCGAAGACGCAGCTCGTCTGCTGCTGAGTTCTGAGGTCCCCGAGTGTGGCCGAAGGCAAAAGGAGAAAGGAGAGAGGAGTTGAGGGAAGGGGAGGATGATGGTGCATGCCTGTGGGGGCTCTAGGGAAGGGGGGGATGATGGTGCACGCCTGTGGGGGCTCTGGGGAAGGGGGGGTGATGGTGCACTTCTGTGGGGGCTCTGGGGAAGGGGGTGATGATGGTGCATGCCTGTGGGGGCTCTGGGGAAGGGGGGGGGTGATGGTGCACGCCTGTGGGGGCTCTGGGGAAGGGGGGGTGATGATGGTGCACGCCTATGCGGGGCTCTGGGGAAGGGAGGGATGATGTTGCACGCCTGTGGGGGCTCTGGGGAAGGGGGGGGGATGATGGTGCACACCTGTTGGGGCTCTGGGGAAGGGGGGAATGATGGTGCACGCCTGTGGGGGCTCTGGAGAAGGGGGGGGATGATGGTGCACGCCTGTGGGGGCTCTGGGGAAGGGGGGGATGATGGCGCACGCCTGTGGGGGCTCTGGAGAAGGGGGATGATGATGGTGCACACCTGTGGGGGCTCTGGGGAAGGGGGGGATGATGGTGCATGCCTGTGGGGGCTCTGGGGAAGGGGGGGGATGATGGTTTACGCCTGTGGGGGCTCTGGGGAAGGGGGGGGTGATGGTGCACACCTGTGGGGGCTCTGGAGAAGGATGATGGTGCACGCCTGTGGGGGCTCTGGGGAGGGGGGGTGATGGTGCACGTCTGTGGGGGCTCTGGGGAAGGGGGGGGTGATGGTGCACGCCTGTGGGGGCTCTGGGGAAGGGGGGGTGATGGTGCACGCCTGTGGGGGCTCTGGGGAAGGGGGGGAGATGGTGCACGCCTGTTGGGGCACTGGGGAAGGGGGGGTGATGGTGCACGCCTGTGGGGGATGATGCACGCTTTTGGGGCCTCTGGAGGGGGGGATAATATTTGTAGAGGGCAGTCTGCTGGGATTTGGGGTGGGGATTTATGCTTGGGGAGGCGGCTGGTGTGGGTTTGCTTGAAGGAGGGTGGGGACTAGTGGGATTTGGGGGATTTATGCTTTGGGGCCTTCTGGTTGATGTGGGGCGATTAATCCTGGGGACCCTGTGTGGGGGGATTTGGGGTGGGGGGTTAATGTTTCATTGGGGGACACAAAAAACCATGGGTGTATGTTCTGACACTATGCAAAAAAAGTTAGCTCTTCCCCAGAAGGGTGCATCATCAACTGGCATGAAGCTAATCCGTTTTAGCTTAGCGTCAGTAGGATACAGACACGGGTCTGGACCTAGGCCCAACTCTCCCTTAGGGTGTTTTCAGATTGCGTTCTGTGTCCCTGTTGGGGCATACGTCTGAAATCCCCGGCAAAATGGGGTTGGGACGTATGCGCTGACGGTGACCATAGACTGCAATAGTGATGGCAAAGCGAACGTGTGCTTTCCGGAGTGTAAGCCCACAGGAGGCGGACACTCAGACATAGGCTACTGTGTCTGAGAGTCCGCCTCCTATAGGCGTACACTCCCGAAAAAAGTGCATGTTCGCTCTGCCATCACCATTGCAGTCTATGGCCCCAGTCAGCGCATATGTCAGACCCCGTTTTGCTGGGGATTTCGGATATATAACAGAACGCAATGTTTATGTAGCCTTACTTTTTTTTATTTTTATTAATTATTCCCCTTTTTCTTTCAGATACGGTTTGTGAGGGCGACAGTGGAATTGTTTCACTACTGTATCCTCTGTGGTCTACGAGGCAGGACCCTAACACAACAGCAGTGTTTGGGATTCCCTGGCAGACTGTCCTTGGCACTAATCCCCTGCCCACTCGCCCCCCAGATCCAGAAGGATCAGGTTATCTTATGCCCAGCTTCATCATCGGTCTGCGATAGATATATCCTACCAGGCAGTGAGGGTGCTCGATTCGCCACCTCCACGTTTTCCAGAGGCTTCTGCGGCCCCTCTTTTAAAAATATCCAGACTTCAGTCTAGACTTTCTCCGGTGGCCGGGCCACACCCCTAGCTGCCTAAACAATCACGCACGCCAACTCTCCAGCGCTTTCCGCCCTCCACCTATCAAGGCACACTTTGTATTTTGGTGCGCATGAACCCTGCACGTGTTTTTCCTGACACTGCCTCGTTCTCCTTCTTATTCTACTCGGCCCCATATTTCTGTCACCAATTTAGAACACTGCCGCAGCTCACCTAAACTCTGCTGCCTCATCGCCTGGTTCTGCCGGATCACCGCCACCTTCAGCCTCTCAAGGTCCTCAGGATGCAGTGTCTGAGTAAGCTCTGCCACCGGGGCCACAGCCTAGCTCCCCTCTAGCACCTGTTTCTTTCTCTTCTCTCTATACCTAACCCCAGGGAGTCTCACTCCCATTGTCCTGCATTTTGCAGGTTTCTCCTGTAACAAAAGGTTTCCCACTGGCTAGCCCCCTCCTGGCATCAACGAACTCACCAGCGCCGGTCCGGATCTAGCAGATTCTCTTCGGTATGATGCGGTGTTCCCACCTGGGATGTTTCTGAGGGTGGATGGCAGTCTCCTTTGGTTCCGGGATGAGTGTCTCTCAGTAGTCAACAACACTTGGGTCTGAGATGTTGTCGACTACAGCCACAAAATAGAATTTTTCACGCTGCCTTGTTTTCGAGACCAATTTCCCCAAAGACCCCCTTCACTTATTCCTGGGTTTTTCAAGGCTATTGATTTGCTATCCAAAGCAGGCATCATGATCTCAGTTCCAGGACGCTGAAACATCAGACACCGGAGGCAGGCTGAGGGGTTGGGGCAAAGCCAAAAACCTTAACACAATCCTCCCATAAATGCACTTTTATAAAATTAGAATTATTTCTATACATAATGTTAAAATGTTATTTATATACTGTAATATTTCTACAATTAAAAGCTTGAGATTTCTGTGGTAATTGTTATTTGTTTTTTTAAACCTGTTCTGAATGTAAATAAAACATTTCTCTGATTAAGCTTCCACATTGTATTTTAGCCTTTCATTTTACTCATAGGGCAGGAAAAGCCCATGATGCATCTGTGTAAACCATGTAAAAGGTACTATAATAACATAGCTTAGATAGGTAACCCACTTTTGAAACAATGAACTTCACTTGTACAAGCTGCATAGATGAAAACCTGCTTAAAAGAAATCTGTCACCTGGTTTTCCCCAAATAAAGTATGACCACCACCTGTATGCCCTAGAATGCTGTATATAAGTCCCCAAGCCGATCTGCATAACGTAAAAAAACCCCTTATATTAGACTCACCTACAGGGCGGTCCCATCCAATGGGTTTCTCTAGTGTTAATCTGGCGCCTCCTCTTCCTGAGATTGCCGTCCTTCGTTCTTCAAGTGGATGACGTGTCCTACATCATCGAGACAGTGTCTTTCATCGCGCTCCTGCGCAGGCGCACTTCTCTCTACCTTTTCCCCCCACAGAGCAGAGAAGTGTGCCTGCACAGCAAGGTGATTGCAGAGGCTGTGTGGCTGACGTTGGAGGTGTAATCCACATGAAGCAGAGAAGGAGGACCGTGTCAGAAGACCAGCGACATCCATAGGACTGGACGTTACTAGATAGTGCCTGCTGTGCCCTTGACCACACGTGAGGACGGTACTAGATGGTGCCAGCCGTGCACCAGACCACACGTGAGGACGGTACTAGATGGTGCCAGCCGTGCACCAGACCACACGTGAGGACGGTACTAGATGGTGCCAGCCGTGCACCAGACCACACGTGAGGACGGTACTAGATGGTGCCAGCTGTGAACCAGACCACACGTGAGGACGGTACTAGATGGTGCCTGCTGTGCAACAGACCACACGTGAGGACGGTACTAGATGGTGCCAGCCGTGCACCAGACCACACGTGAGGACTGTACTAGATTGTGCCTGTCGTGCCTCAGACCACATGCTGCAGATAGAGCAGAAAGGCAGTTATCTATAATATAAGCGGAGATGGGCGTCTCAGTTTGAAATACACTGCTCAAAAAATAAAGGGAACACTCAAATAACACATCCTAGATCTGAATGAATGAAATATTCTAATTGAATACTTTGTTCTGTACAAAGGTGAATGTGCTGACAACAAAATCACACAAAAATCATCCATGGAAATCAAATTTATTAACCAATGGAGGCCTGGATTTGGAGTCACCCCCAAAATTAAATTCAATCTTTGAAGTAATGTCCTTAAAACAAGTCAAAATGAGGCTCAGTATTGTGTGTGGCCTCCACGTGCCTGTATGACCTCCCTACAATGCCTGGGCATGCTCCTGATGAGGTTGCGGATGGTCTCCTGTGGGATCTCCTCCCAGACCTGTGACCTGATGTGCCATCCTGGATGAGCTGCACTACTTGAGCAACTTCTGTGGGTTGTAGAGTCTGTCTCATGCTACCACGAGTGTGAAAGCACAACCAACATTCAAAAGTGAACAAAATATAAGCCAGAAAGCATTGGTACTGAGATGTGGTCTGTGGTCCCCACCTGCAGAACCACTCCTTTATTGAGTGTGTCTTGATAATTGCCAATAATTTCCATCTATTGTCTCTTTCATTTGCGCAACAGCATGTGAAATTGATTGTCAATCAGTGTTGCTTCCTAAGTGGACAGTTTGATTTCACAGAAGTTTGATTTATTTGAAGTTCTATTCTGTTGTTTGTGTTCCCTTTATTTTTTTGAGCAGTGTAGTTTAGAGCATATCTGCTATGCTATAGAGGCCTCATCCACACTAAAATACTTTCTTCTGTTACTAACGTCATACACTGGGGGGCATCTCAGGGTGCCAAGGGAGGGTGGTTCACTGCGATTGAAGGGGGGTTGGTGATACCAGACAAATTGTTAGTGAAGGTGCAAGAGGCGAGGAACAAATGGAAAAGGTGATGGGGCCGAGCAACAGTCAGAACATGAAGAGGATAAACATCCTCTCTCTGTTCGTGTTTGGTGGGAGGGGACAGAGGAAACAAGCTTCAGAATTACCCAGCCACCAACACAGCATGGGCTTGAACCTCTTGGAAGAGCCCAACATATGAGTGCCTTCTTGCTGCACTATCTGCAACATGATCCACGTATAGTTATGATTCTAAATAATGCTGACTACTGGCTTGCAATTCTGTTCGATTCATATTATAAGAGTACATTTTGCCACATGCTTCCCGCCCTGAAAAGGGATCTGCGAATGCTGGAGTATTGAAATACATTTTTGCACAACATTAAGAGAGGTTTTTTCCAAGACAGCAATGAGGCACACAGAGTGCATTGCAGCTCTACACTTCCAACTAGTGTTGAGCGAGCACTAAAATGCTTGGGTGCTCGAAGCTCGGGCCAAGCTCGCTGTGATACTCAGGTGCTCGACCCGAGCAACGAGCCCAATGTTAGTCTATGGGAGACCCGAGCATTTTTTGCGGCGGCACCCCCGGCAGACTTTTAAAAGCCTAACAAGTGCCCAAAACGATAGTGACAGTGCTCAAATGACATGGGGACAACATGGGGATCGCCCCAGGAAGCATTTCTGACCCCCAGGTCACTGCTGTCAACAACGTGGTCAGAGGTATTAAGCCACTTTTAAAGGCTCACAATAAAACGTTCAAAACTGAAACTGAAACTGCTTTCCTGTGAAATATGTTAAGGAAGTTTCTTTCCACGGTAAAGACTTGTGTATAAGGTAAAATAAATAACCCCCCAAAAAAATACTCCTCCACACCTTGGGCTATGTTCACAAGTAGCATTTTTTATGCGTTTTTGCACTTTTGTATTGCTTTCAACCGTGACAAATGCATTCACCGGGAAATGTCATTTTAACATTTTACAACCTTATCCGGCCATGTGCTGTGTGACACATGCATACAGTGCTGAAAAGACATGTGAACAGCATGGGGAAGACCCCTGGAAGCATCTCTGACACTCAGGTCACTGCCTAAAAGTGTGCCCATCAAAAGTCATCCTTGCCGCATCAGAAGATGCAGACTTGCAACTATCCCTGTGCAAGTTCTTGTCCCAGGGCACTGTTCAATTGTACCTCCCCCATTCCTTGCAATGCAAGCGCAAATATGCAGCCAACCACCCACCCAGCCCCAGGCTGCAATACCATACTGCTTGCTTGCACTTGAAATTGGACCTTTTCGGCATGTGGAGGCGGAATCTGGCCACCACGTCATGGCTGCGTTGGCGGCCTGGAATCCATACTCAGTCCCCAGCCGCCCGGCGACCGGGTGTCCACACTCGGTCCCCAGCCTCCAGGGGGCGGCCGGGTGTCCATACTCGGTCCCCAGCTGCCCCGCGGCCGGGTGTCCACACACGGTCCCCAGCCGCCTGGGGGCAGCCGGGTGTCCATAAATGGTCCCCAGCCGCCCCTATTTCTCCTTGGAACATCCCCCCACACACTTTTCTTAGCCCGGCCTGCTTTAGGGCAGCATTGGACGAGCCCACCAGAGAAATAGACTCCTCCGGTGGGCCCTGGCTTCTCCATCAGGGGAGTTGAGAGTGCCAAGGTGAGGAGCATGATGATGATGATACAAGTTAGCATCTGCTTTGTTTTCTTGGAATGCAAGTGTAAGTGTGCAGCCTGCCACCCACCCATCCCCAGGCTGCAATACCACACTGCTTGCTTGCTTGCACTTGAAATTGGGCCTTTTAGGCATGTGGAGGAGGAATCTGGCCACCACGTCATGGCTGCGTTGGCGGCCTGGAATCCATACTCAGTCCCCAGGCGCCCGGCGGCCGGGTGTCCACACTCAGTCCCCAGCCGCCTGGTGGCAGCCGGGTGTCCATAAACGGTCCCCAGCCACCCCTATTTCTCCTTGGAACATCCCCCCACACACTTTTCTTAGCCTGGCCTGCTTTAGGGCAGCATTGGACGAGCCCACCAGAGAAACAGACTCCTCCGGTGGGCCCTGGCTTCTCCATCAGGGGAGTTGAGAGTGCCAAGGTGAGGAGCATGATGATGATGATACAAGTTAGCATCTGCTTTGTTTTCTTGGAATGCAAGTGTAAGTGTGCAGCCTGCCACCCACCCACCCCCAGGCTGCAATACCATACTGCTTGCTTGCTTGCACTTGAAATTGGGCCTTTTAGGCATGTGGAGGCGGAATCTGGCCACCACGTCATGGCTGCATTGGCGGCCTGGAATCCATACTCAGTCCCCAGCCGCCCGGCGGCCGGGTGTCCACACTCGGTCCCCAGCCGCCAGGGGGTGGCCGGGTGTCCATACTCGGTCCCCAGCTGCCCCACGGCCGGGTGTCCACACACGGTCCCCAGCCACCTGGGGGCAGCCGGGTGTCCATAAACGGTCCCCAGCCGCCCCTATTTCTCCTTGGAACATCCCCACACACACTTTTCTTAGTCCGGCCTGCTTTAGGGCAGCATTGGACGAGCCCACCAGAGAAACAGACTGCTCTGGTGGGCCCTGGCTTCCCCATCAGGGGAGTTGAGAGTGCCAAGGTGAGGAGCATGATGATGATGATGATAGAAGTTAGCATCTGGTTTGTTTTCTTGGAATGCAAGCGCATGTATGTAGCGGCTAGGCCTGAGGTGGTCAGCGTTTTGGCGCATATCCTACCTCCTCCGAGGATTGCTGGATGTTTTCCTGCTACTATCCCAGTTCTATGACTCCCGTTAAAACAAAGCTTCAGGTGATAAATGATGGATGAGGTAGTGGCAAAGGAGAAAGATCAGGAGGAACAGGGACCATTCACATCAATATCAGGCCAGTCAACCACATATGTCTTGTCGGATATGTTTCTGTAACAAAATGAGCGGTTCGGCTACACAATTATAGGGCATACAATGAGTACAATGCCTACCAAAAATTTTGAGGCATTCCAATGCCCCTTGGAAATGACATGGAGGTCAGAGGGCCTTAACTAAACCGTTTTTTCCATTTATAGCAACTGGGTCTCCTGTACACTGTTGGCCTAAACAGTAAATGGAAGGCTTTCCAAAAATTATGAAGAACTGCAATGCCCCTTGAAACAGACATGGATTACAGCGTACTAAAAACCTTCTACCCATTATTGGGGAGTGGGTCTCCCTTAGTTTTCGCCTTTTCATTGAAAAGCAAAAGCTGACTAAAATTAGGAGGAAATGCAATGCCCGTTGGAAGAGTCGTGGAGGTTAGAGGCAATTAAAAACAACATTTCAATGCCCCTTGGAAGAGCTGTGGAGTTCAGAGTGGCTTAAGAAGACGCTTTTAATGCCCCTTTGAAGAGACGTGGAGGCCACAGTAGCTTAACAAGATGGTTTTAATGCCCCTCGGAAAAGACGTGGAGGTCCCAGTAGCTTAACAAGACGGTTTGAATGCCCCTTGGAAGAGAAGTGGAGGTCACAGTAGCTTAACAAGACGCTTTTAATGCCCCTCAGAAGAGACGTGGAGGTCACAGTAGCTTAACAAGACGCTTTTAATGCCCCTCGGAAAAGTGGTGGAGGTCCCAGTAGCTTAACAAGATGCTTTTAATGCCCTTCAGAAGAGACGTGGAGGTCCCAGTAGCTTAACAAGATGCTTTTATTGCTCCTCAGAAGAGACGTGGAGGTCCCAGTAGCTTAACAAGACGCTTTTAATGCCCCTCGGAAAAGTGGTGGAGGTCACAGTAGCTTAACAAGACAGTTTTAATGCCCCTTGGAAAAGTGGTGGATGTCGCAGTAGCTTAACAAGACACTTTTAATGCCCCTCAGAAGAGACGTGGAGGTCCCAGTAGCTTACCAAGACGGTTTTAATGCCCCTTACAAGAGCCATACAGTACAGCATCTTAAAAACATTATTCCCATTATTGGGGAGTGTGTCTCCCATAGTATTTGCTTATGCCTTCCAAGCAAAAGCTGCCAAAAATTAGGACGGGGGAACTTGCAATGCCCCTTACAAGAGCCATGCAGTACAGCATATTACAAACATTTTTCCCATGATTGGGGAGTGGGTCTCCCATAGTATTTGCTTATGTCTTCCAAGCAAAAGCTGCCAAAAATTAGGACGGAGGAACTTGCAATGCCCCTTAAAAGAGCCATGCAGTACAGCATATTACAAACATTTTTCCCATGATTGGGGAGTGGGTCTCCCATAGTATTTGCTTATGTCTTCCAAGCAAAAGCTGCCAAAAATTAGGACGGAGGAACTTGCAATGCCCCTTAAAAGAGCCATGCAGTACAGCATATTACAAACATTTTTCCCATGATTGGGGAGTGGGTCTCCCATAGTATTTGCTTATGTCTTCCAAGCAAAAGCTGCCAAAAATTAGGACGGAGGAACTTGCAATGCCCCTTAAAAGAGCCATGCAGTACAGCATATTACAAACATTATTCCCATGATTGGGGAGTGGGTCTCCCATAGTATTTGCTTATGCCTTCCAAGCAAAAGCTGCCAAAAATTAGGATGGAGGAACTTGCAATGCCCTTTACGAGAACCATACAGTACAGCATCTTAAAAATATTATTCCCATTATTGGGGAGTGGGTCTCCCACAGTCTTTGCTTATGCCTTCCAAGCAAAAGCTGACAAAAATAAGGACGGAGGAACTTTCAATAATGGCAACACGGACCACGGTCACCCTGGTGGTATAGTGGTGGTGGAGGCTGAGGATAAGGAGAAGAACATAAAACAGCCGAAATAAGGAAGCGTATACCCATGTGTGGGTGTGAAGCGGTGCATGTGAATACACCTTCCGAAAAAACTGTGGATTTGACTTTATGTTACTCTGCTGTCATTTTGTGGTGATGAGAAGTCTGGCCCAATCCAGCCCTTGTTCATTTTGATAAGAGGAATCACGGAGGACGCTGGTACGGTCGGCAAAGTACTCCCTCACCATCTTTTGAAACTTTCCACTCCTTGTGAGAGTACCCAGCACCTCAGGGCCTGTAAGCTGGGGGGGTCTCAGAAAACTGCCCAGAACGTTGACAGTGTTCCCCTGCCTCTGCTGGATTGGAGTTGCCTCTCTCTCGCTTGTACGCCTTGTTTGGTCAACGAACTGTGACCTCTGCCGCTAGCGTGTTCAGATCGGAACTTTTTTAACAGTTCTGCAGCAAGGGCCTTCTGGTACTGCCCCATTTTTGTAGACCTCTCCACTTCAGGAATAAGAGAGTGAAAGTTCTCCTTGTAGCAGGGGTCTAAAAGTGTCACCAAACAGTAATGACTGTCACCCAACATTTTGACAACGCGAGGGTCATGGTTAAGGCAGCGTAACATAAAGTCAGCTATGCGTGCCAGACTGGTAACGGGCAAGACTTCCGTGTCCTCACCAAGATGACGACTGACCATGCTCTCCTCCTCCTCCTCCTCCTCCTCCCCCCTGTCCTCAGGCCACCCACGCTGAAATGACGTACTGGTACTACCGTCTACAGAGCATGATACAAGCTCCTGTTCTTCCTCCTCCTCCTCTCCCTCATTGTCCCCCAATACACGTTGGGATGAGAAGAGGCTGGGCTGTGTGTAATTGACCGCTACGGCTTCTTGATCCATCTCATCATACTCTGGCTGCAATGCCGCCTCTTTAATTCTCTGCAGAGAGCGTTGCAAAAGACAGACAAGTGGAATGCTGAAGCTAATGATGGCGTCATTGCCACTCACCATCTGGGTGGACTCCTCAAAGTTTGTCAAGATGGTACAGATGTCAGACATCCAGGTCCACTCCTGAGGTCTTATGTGTGGAGTCTGACCTGAATATCGACGGCCTTGTTGCAGCTGGTACTCCACAACTGCTCTCTTTTGCTCACAAATCCTTTGCAACATGTGGAGGGTAGAGTTCCAACGTGTGGGGACATCACACACCAGTCGGTGTGACGGAAGCTGCAAACGCTGCTGCAACACAGCAAGGGCGGCGGAAGCTGTAGCCGACTTGTGAAAATGAGCTGACAGGTGGCGTACTTTGACGAGCAGATCTGGCAACTCGGGGTACGATTTAAGAAACCGCTGAACCACGAGGTTAAGCACATGAGCCAGGCATGGTACGTGTGTGATCTCGCCTCACCTCAGAGCCGCCACCAGGTTACGGCCATTGTCACACACGACCATGCCTGGATGTAGGTTCAGCGGTCTCAGCCACAGATCTGCCTGCTCTTTCACAGCTGTCCACAACTCACAAGCAGTGTGAGGTTTCTCACCTAAGCTTAGAAGTTTCAGCACAGCCTGTTGCCGCTTGGCGGAGGCAGTACTGCAGTGCTTCCAGCTTGTAACTGATGTGGTGATATCTGAGATGGAGGCTGAACATGAGGAGGAGGATGATGCGCAGGAGCTGTACACTGTGGGGGCAACTGACTGACATAGGGCCCGCAATCCTCGGTGTGGAGAGGATGTGTTCCGTCCCAAGATCCGACTGGGTCTCGGCTTCCACTATGTTTACCCAGTATGCCGTCAGGGAGATGTACCGTCCCTGGCCACAAGCACTTGTCCACGTGTCCGTTGTCAGGTGGACTCTCCCAGTAACTGCGTTGTTGAGGGCACGGCAGATGTTTTGGTACACGTGCTTGTGTAGTGCGGGGACGGCACACCGGGCAAAATAGTGTCGGCTGGGGACCGAGTACCGAGGGACGGGCACCGCCATAAGGTTGCGGAAGGATTCCATCTCCACCAGCCTAAAAGGCAGCATTTCCAACGCAAGCAGTCGTGAAATATGCGAATTTAGGACTGTGGCCTGTGGGGCGTTAGCTGCGAATTTCCGCTTTCGTTCAAAGGTCTGGGATATGGATAATTGAACACTGCGGTGGGACATGGACGTGGACATTGATGCTGTTTCTTGAAAAACTGCCATAACAAGTGAAGACTGAGAGGAGGGGGCATCTTTGCATGCAGTATGGACAGGAGATTGCCTTGCACACACTGCAGGGGGTTCAATTGCATGCACAACAGTGGAAGAAGCAGTGGTGACACCCGCTGACAATGGTCGTGGACACTGTGGTTCGCCCCACAAAGTCGGGTGCTTTGCTGCCATGTGCCTGATCATGCTGGTGGTGGTCAGGCTGGTAGTTTTGTCACCCCTGCTGATGCTGGCGTGGCAGGTGGTACAAATGGCCTTTTTGGGGTTATCAGCAGAGTCTTTAAAAAATTTCCAGACTCTGGAAGACCTACCGGTTGTACTGGCAACGTCCCTCGTGTTGGTGTTACGGGGAACGGTTGCCCGCCTTCTGTCTGCGGCCACCACACTGCTTCTACCTGCCTGTTGGGGTACTCTGCCTCCTTCCCCCTGTGTGCTGCTGGCCTCTCTCTGCATGTCCTCCTGCCACGTTGGGTCAGTTACTAGATCATCCACCACCTCCTCCTCTTCCACTTGCGCACCACGATCTTCCTCCTCACTTCCTGGCAATTGTGTCTCGTCATCGTCCACCTCTTGTGACAAACTGCCAGCGTCGACTTCCTGTGGCCGTGGCTGTTCAAATATTTGGGCATCGCTACATGGGATCTCCTCTTCCACCACTTCAAGCGGAGCAGGCGAGGGGCACAAATCTGGAAATGGACCAGTGAACAGCTCTTCAGAGTGTCCAAGTGTGAGATCAGTTGCTGTATGACGACACTCGGCATGATGGGAGGAAGGAGCATCAGGGTGAGGAGGAGTATGCGGTCGAAACTCACGGCTACTAAGAGTCGACCGTGTGGAAGACAGGCTGGAGGAGGTGGTGCCCAGGTAACTGGAAGTATTATCTGCTATCCAATTAATAACCTGTTCACACTGATCAGTTCGCAATACTGGTGTTCTGTGCTTCCCTAGTAATTCGGTCAAGAAGTGGGAGTGAGAAGATGTGGCTGTTGGTTGTGGCACATTTTCACCTTGGCCACGGCCCCGTCCTCTGCACGCACCATCACCAGAACGTCCACTTCCACGTCCCTTGCCACGCGCCTTGCCCATTGTAAAAGGAAGTAATCAATGGAAAAAGGGTAATAAAAAGTAGATTAGAACCGTGGAAGAGGAAAACCATAGTTCTATTTCTCTGGCCTACACCTGACTCTTTTAAACAATCTGAACAATCAGGGAGAAAATGTTACTGTTTTTCTTTACGGAAAAAATACCAAAAGCTGAATAATAGAGATTTCTTACCGTGGAACAGCAAAACCGCAGTTATAATTTACTGGTGTATGTATACCAGACTTTTTTAAATATATATATTTGCGGCTGAACAGTGAGCGACACACTCAAACTGTTTTTTTTAGATACAAATGGCCCAAAAGTGGATAATACAGGGGTTTGAACCGTGGAACTGCAAAACCACACTTGTATTTCTCGGGCCTACACCAGACTATTTTCAACAGATATATTTGTGTCTGAACAATCAGGGGACACTATTTATTTTTTACGGCAAAAAATGCCAAGAGCAGGATAATATAGATTTTTTACCATGGAACAGCAAAACCACAGTTATAATTTACTGGTGTATACCAGACTTTTTTAAATATATATATATTTGCAGCTGAACAGTGAGCAACACACTCAAACTGTTTTTTTTAGATACAAATGGCCCAAAAGTGGATAATACAGAGGTTTGAACCGTGGAACTGCAAAACCACACTTGTATTTCTCTGGCCTACACCAGACTATTTCCAACAGATATATTTGTGTCTGAACAATCAGGAGGCACTAATACTGTTTTTCTTTACGGCAAAAAATGCTAATAGCAGGATAATAAGAGATTTGACCCGTGGAACTGCAAAACCACACTTGTATTTCTCGGGCCTACACCAGACTATTTTCAACAGATATATTTGTGTCTGAACAATCAGGAGATACTATTTATTTTCTACGGCAAAAAATGCCAAAAGCAGGATAATAGAGATTTTTTACCGTGGAACAGCAAAACCACAGTTATAATTTACTGGTGTATACCAAACTTTTTAAAATATATATATATTTGCGGCTGAACAGTGAGCGACACACTCAAACTTTTTTTTAGATACAAATGGCCCAAAAGTGGATAATACAGAGGTTTGAACCGTGGAACTGCAAAACCACACTTGTATTTCTCGGGCCTACACCAGACTATTTTCAACAGATATATTTGTGTCTGAAAAATCAGGGAGACACTATTTTTTTTTTACGGCAAAAAATGCCAAGAGCAGGATAATAGAGATTTTTTACCGTGGAACAGCAAAACCACAGTTATAATTTACTGGTGTATACCAGACTTTTTTAAATATATATATTTGCGGCTGAACAGTGAGCGACACACTCAAACTGTTTTTTTAGATACAAATTGCCCATGGAACTGCAAAACCACACTTCTATTTCTCTTGCCTACACCAGACTATTTTCAACAGATATATTTGTGTCAGAGACACGCTTTTTTTTGGGGGGGGGACGGACGGACACCAAAAGTTTAATAAGATGGGTATTTGTACAGTGTGAAGGAGGGAAAAAAAAGAGGATTTAGATGAAAAAAAAAGGATTTTTCCTGTCCCCCGAGACCTGGAGCTAAGTCCAGCAATTTCAGCAACAGGAGCACACAGGACTGTAATGCAGCGTTTGCTGGTATAACCACTGCGTCTCCTATACAGCCTGCCTGCCTGCCTGATATGTGGGATGGATATTAGAAGGACTGTTTGTTTGATCTGGCAGCCTTTGCAGACCCTACACTAACTATTTCGCAGGATATATCTCTCCCTAAATCAGCAGAGCTATCTCTACACTGTCCGATCCGGAGCGACTGTGTCCAAGATGGCGGCGCCCGGTTTTAAATACTCGAGGTGACCCTGTGCGGCCAGCCAATCACTGTAATGCCCACAAACAACATGGCTGCGGCATTACAGTGACTGGCTGGCAATCCCTGCATGTTCATTGGCTCTGTAAAGAGTGCCAAACATGCAGGGCGGACCCGAGTAACCCGGAAATGCTCGGTGCTCGCCGAACATCCCGAGTAGCGTGATGCTCAGGCGAGTACCGAGCAGTGTCGAGCATGCTCGCTCAACACTACTTCCAACCTCTGGCACGTCAATTTATCAACGCAAAAATATTAGTAGCAGCAGTAGTGTAAGTGGCAGAAGCAATTTCTGTGAGTCCTTTCACACATTTTTTAGACCAGCTCATGCACCAGCACAACAGATTACAAGTCTGACACATGAACGACTGGAGAGGATGGTGCACTCCTGATTGAGTCTCCATCTGCTGGGTTGGCTGTAGTGGAAGAGGTTTTGGTCTCTATTATAATAGTTATACTTTAGTAAAATTAATTTTTTGGTGCAGATATTGATCTCCACACAAACATGTTAAACTTAAAATTGATTTTCAATAAACAGCCATCAGCCAGCCCATCAAATGCATCTGCTGCTTCTTCCTCCTATTTTGTTACCATGCCAAGTATTGTCAAGCAGGTCTCCGACTGCAGAACCTCCGGTTCTTTACCCGCTTCAGTCAGGCTGATTGAGAGCCCATCACCTGTTATGGAAGAGGACATGCCTGCTGTTTTTGACTGATCTCCAAGAACGAGCACACCACAACCTTATCCATCGTAACATCTCCGTCTGCATCTCACTCACGGTCCAGCTGTTTGTCCGGTCCACCGTACTCTGCCCTCTCTCAGCACTGCAGCCAGCAAAAGATTGTTTCCTCCTACACATGACAAAGCTAAGAGACTG
This sequence comes from Phyllobates terribilis, assembly GCF_046119375.1. NCBI lineage: Eukaryota > Metazoa > Chordata > Amphibia > Anura > Dendrobatidae > Phyllobates > Phyllobates terribilis. Next base: position 752,060 of record NW_027363422.1, read on the forward strand.
AACTCCACCATCTCCAATCTGTTGGCCACGGAAATGGTGGTGTCAGGCCCTAATTTTTTGAAATGTGAACACTCCTGGTTTGGTCTTCATTTGCTGGATTCACTGTAGTGGGTGTCGGTCCCCATTATATTAGTTCTATATCTAGTGAAATTAAATTATTTGGTACAGTTATTGTCACAGGAGTACACATGATATAATAAAAATTGTTTTTCTTAGTACTGTGGTATATAAAGCACGCTACATTTCATCTTTTAATTCTTTGGTGATGATATTGTTCTCCAGACAGAACAAATGTGTTGAGCGAGCACTAAATGTGCTCAACTTAGTGATTCAGCGGTTTCTCAAAAATTACACAGATCTGCCAGAGCTGCTCATGAAAACGCCGCGTGTGTGCCCATTTTAGAAAGTAAGCTACAGCTTTCGCCACCCTAGCAGTGCTTCAGCAGCATTTGCAGCTTCCAGCTCACCGACTGGTGTACGATGTGACCATACGTTGGAAATCAACGTTGCAGATGTTGGGAAGGATTTGTGAGCAGCAGAGGGCAGTTGTTGAGTGCCAGCTTCAACATGCTCGTTGGAATTCAGGTTAGCCTCCTCACATAACAGCTTATGAGTGGGGATGGATGTTTGACATCTGTGTTGTCTCCAAAACTTTGAGGATTCCACCAAGATGGTGAGCGGCGATGATGCCATAATTAGCATCACCATCCCGCTTCTCTGTCTACTGAAATGCTCGCAGCTCACAAAGACAAGGCCTTGCAGGCAGAGCAAGGAACTATACAGGGTGATGCTACACAGCCCAGCACAGACACAGTCTTAATACCCCTCTTTCAGTCTGTGGGAAAGCTGTATGAGTTTCGCTTAATGATGACCTTCAGTGGCTTTGCTTCTGCATGTTATTTCTGAAAACACATTGTAGATCGCAAAGAAACATCTTTGTGTGTTGAAGCACCACCAGGAAGTGTGAGCTAATGTTGGATGGGCTGTCATTGCTTATGGAAGAAGCTGCATTAATGGACTTTCCTGGGAGAAATGACAGCCGGCGTAGATACGGTTTCCCTCTATGCCAGTCCTTTCACCAAGGTAAATAATATGGCTGTGCTGAAATACAACTGTCACCAAGAAGCAATGTCAGACTGAAGAACAGTGGGCCCACCAGAGTATTTGATTCTGAGGGCCCACCTTTCTACCCTGCTCAAGAGCCCCATAGCAACTGCAAGGTTTGCTTTATGAACTCTCCTGAAGGAGAAGCCGGGGCCCACCGGGGGAGTTTCCAGTTCTCTGGTGGACCCATGAAACCCTGCTGAGAAGCATCCCTGGCCAAGGTTCCCGGACACTCTATGGCTACTTTTTTACTGTGGACTGGCTCTAGCAATCTATAACATTGCAATCTATAAGATCCATTCACTGGCTCCCAATTTCCCAGCGTATCCAGTTCAAACTACTAACACTGACCTACAAAGCCAGCTCATTCCGACAGAAAAGTACTGTGTGACCCCAGGCCTGGATGCCACAAATATTAAAGGCTGTGTCTGAGAGCAGGAGGGAGGTTCCCTGGTCAGGGACCATTAGCATGCAGCACCTCCTGTCCCAGGCCAGTAGGGGGAGCAGGCTGCCCCTATAAAAGCTGGAACTGGGGCAGGGTTAGAGAGACCAGAACCCACTTCTGAAGTGTCCAGAAGGGTTCCTTAGAGAAAGGGACAGGTCAGCAGCAGCTGAGGAGTCCGTGAGGCAGAGGAGGAACTGCAGGCCAGGGACAGAGGCGACGGGAGCCGGTCCTGGCTGAGAGAAGCACACATCCGGACATTGGGGTCCGAGGCTGTCAGGGTTGCAAGCCCAGCAGCAGAGAACCAACTCGCGAGGGATTTCAGGTCCCTTGGCCTAAGAAGCCTGGAGGCTCCGCCACACAGAGGGACCAGTACAGCAAGGAGAAGCAAAAGGTACTCAAGGCCCGAGTCGCAAGCCATACAGGCAAAGTACACGGCCAGCTCAGGGACGTGGGCTATTACACCACGAAAAGGGGGATAGTCAGCAAGAGCATAGAGAGAGAACGGTAGGCCTACACACTCACCCTGACCAGTGGGGCTCGCCCGAATGCTCTCAGATATCCAGGCCCATTCCTAACCGGTACTCCTGTTGGGTCCGTAATAACACCTGCAATAAAGACCCTGGACTGTTTGAAGCGGACTCTGAACTCTTACTATTGCGGCCTGCACTATCACCCCAGCATCCACCTACACTGCCCTGAGGCTACACTCTTCCCGTGGGGAGTTGTCCTACCCCTGTGCTGCACACCAACACCAGCCTCAGTGGTCTGCCTCGCAGTGGCGGTTATCTCTGACCGCAATCCACGGGTGGCGTAGTCGGACATTCCCAAATCTATAAATAGACTGCCACAGCATTTGGTCTGACCACCCTGAGCCACGGGATCGGGTTGCCACTACTATCCCCCGGATTCGCACATAAGCCCGGTTCCGGGTGCCCCACGGCCCAGGGGGTGAGTCAGCTTTGGCGTAGTCGGCAGGATTGTGACCAACCCGCCACAAACGGGTATTGCGTGCCTGAAAAAGACTTTATACTTACCTGGGTGAAGTTTCCCGCCATTCGGGGCCATTTCCCGCCAATCGGAGCCGTTTCCCTCCATCGGATGCCATCTTCGGGACGCCGCGCGGGAAGAAGAGGGGCGTGGACACCAAAAACCGCCCGAGACCTGAAGCCCCACCCTACGCTGAGACGCTGCGCAAGGTCCTGGAAGGAGATCCAGCGGACGCCGACGTCCTCGCCCAGAGCATCACGAGTGGAGCCGCGGCCTACAGAAGAGGATCGCCGGAAGGTAGGCCACGGTTAACTAGGGGGTAGGAAGATGTCGGACGCGGAGGGACCCTCTACCACCAGCGTAGCCGCTGCAGCTGTGATGCCATTTTCCATGCCCTATATCCCCGGAGCGGCCTGGCTGCCACAGTATGCCGGCGAGTCGCATACCCTGGGCGACTTTAAAGAAAGGCTGTATAGCCTAATCAAAGTTTACCCCCTGACAGAACAACAGAAAGTAAGCATACTGATAGGGCAGTTAAATGGTGCGGCCCAGCAGGAGGTAAAGTCTTGGACAGCTGAGGAGAAAAGGACTGTAAGGGGGGTTCTGACCTGTCTACGGGACACCTTTGATACCCGTACCTCAGCAGAAATCAAAATGTGGTTCTATGGATGTAAGCAGCGAGCTCAAGATAGCATCAGAGACTATGCCCTAAATTTACAGGAAGCCTTGGGGGCAATTAAGCAAGCTGACCCTGGCAGCATGCAGGATACCGATAAACTGTTGACTGATCAGTTCATAGAAGGACTGCTGTCCAGGGCCCACAGAACCCAGCTGCGCCTCATGGCCCTACAGAACCCCGATTTGACTTTTGCACAGTACAAAGATAGGGCCATCCGGGTGCTCCGAGAACCCGCACCAGGTGGCGCTGTAGTTTCCCGGTGCCCTGCCATCACTTACCACCAGGAGACAGCGCCCTACCCTGTAGATCCTGTAGGGGCTGATGCGCAGGCCTTAAACCCATCCCCGCCTGCAAACCTGCACCATCAGGTCCAAGAACTGACAAAGAGTGTTGCTGCATTGACCAGGACCGTACAGTTGTTACAGATGGACCCGTCAGGACCAATCAAGCTGGCTTCCAGTCCGGAGGATGTCCCGTGGCGTTGACGGAGGAGGATCCCGTTGTTCAGAGGGAGGCCCGCCGATCGTTACACTGAGGATAGACAGCCGATTTGCCACCATTGCAGCCAGCCGGGACACGTAGCTGTGGCGCCCCTGAGGGTTCGGCCGCCACAGGAATGCTGCACTTCTTTAATGGAGTGTGGTGTTCCTCCTCTGAGGTAAGTCCGGTGCGATGGTAGTTACCTATTTTTTGCATCCAACACCACATTTCTTCACCAGAGGGAGCTATTATGCACTTGTGCTGCTCCCCTGGTTACAGGGAGACTGGGGAACACAAAGTAGTAGGAACCAGTTAGTGTGGGTGGAGGAACAGTTAGTTAGTGACACTTCTAATTTCATATTTAATAGAATGCCATCTTTGATCTTGGTCTCTTGCTGGTCCTTTTGGTTCTGTGTGGACCTGTCCTTCTAAGTGGTCATACTGTGCTGTCAAAACACTGTATGTTAAGTGACTTCCCTCCGGGAGCGCAGATCCTGTGTGGGCCTGCACCGGCATGGGACACAGCCCTCGTACCCGGATCTATGGGACGAGAGGGAGGTTGCAGACAAGGAATGTCTCAACCCGGCCAAGGACCAGGATCAAGAAGGCCTGGGAGCTTTAAAGTGTGGCTCCCAAGCAAATGGGTCCCGGGGAGGATGCAGACGGAGCGGAGCACGCCACCTGTCCTCGCCTACCTGATCTATTCAGAGGGATTCCGGCTGCAAGAGGGGTACCGGCCCCCGACACCCGACCTCATACCCTATGTCCAGGACGGGAAAGCCCGGCTAGGCCCTGAGGATCCCGGCGGGCTTCGGATGGAGAGGAATTGCCACTCGAGCCCTACACCTGAGAGGAGCTCAGAGGGAGACCCGGCCTATCTACACACGCACAGACGGGAAGGGGTAAAGTCTGTAGTGCAGGAACACTCTGGTGCAGAGATGCTACCTCACACTGGACTTCCTCGGAGGTAGTCGGACCCCCGTCCCTGGTGGCCGCAGGACTCCGCGAGGAGCAGGGAGAAGCCTTGCGCTGCTTATGAGAACTGTGAGTAAAGCCTTGGAAATTCATCCTTATGGCCTCCGGACTGTTCATTACGCGCCATTCCGTGCGACGCCGCATCCCTACTCCCGCACTACTACCCCCCCTTCATCCTGTCTTGCCTGCCCTGAGGCCGCGCTCCGCCTGTGGGGAGCAGCGAGAACTTTAGCCGCCATGACATCGGGCCTCAGCGGACTGTAGCAGCGCTGGTGGCGCATCACCAGACACCACAGGTGGCGTAGTCGACAATTTCCACTCAACCCGGAAAGCCCTAACATCTTTTTCAATGTGATGGCCCTGGGCATGGAACGGGTCCAGGCCACGACTGCATCCCCGTTCTCAACATCTGATCCGGCTCCGAGTACCCCATCTTCCCAGGGCAGGGCTTGCGAGCGTCACATAGCCAGGTACTGTACTTTAAATGGGTCCGACCTGGGGCAGAGGGCCAACTCCCAGGCATAAGGTCACCAGGCCTGTCTAATTGGCGTGAAAAGTACATAGGGGGATGCCTGGTTTTACCCGTAGTGCTGGACGGTATCCCCATGAGTGCCCTGCTAGACACTGGGTCCCAAGTGACTACCATCCCCTATGTACTTTTCAAGCAGTACTGGAGTGACACTGACATAACCCGCTATCCAGACAGTGACTTGAGCATCATCGCCAGCAATGGCCAGCCCATGCCGCAGGTGGGGTTCAGAGAGATGACCATTAAGATTGGTAAAGTTGAACTGCCGGCACAGGGAGTGATCATTGTGGACATTGACCGTCGAGAAAGTCACCCTAAAATAACTTTGGGTACTAACGTGATTGAAAATTGTCTTTCAGAAGTGATTGTAATTTTGCAGCAGGTGGCGATGAATGCAAGCTCCAGCCAACAGAGGGTCCTCCAGAAGGAGATAAGAGCCCTGATGAGACGGCAACAGGTAGAACTAGAACTGTCTGGTGGTGAGATCGGTAGCGTGAGGATGAGCAACCCGCTCCCTATTGCCATGCCTCCCAAAAGTGAAATGATGATCTGGTGTCGGACTGCAATCGGGTTAAGAGGGAGAGACTACCAAGCCATCGTAGAACCCGTGTACTCAGACAGCAGGCCCACCATTTTGACAGCCCGGGGGGTGGTTGATGTCCGCCATGGGAGGGTGCCCGTCCGGATCTTAAACATCGGGGAAAGGGAAGTACACTTGCCCCGGTACGCTACACTAGTCAAATTGTTTGCCGTCGAACACAATGCTCTCAGGGTCGTGGAACCCTTGCCTCCATCTCCCCCAGTGGAGGGTAATGGCTCCCAGAAACCTAAGGAGGACTGGTGCCAGAAACGCCACATGGGTGCTGACTTCACTCCCTTGCACCAAAAACAAGGACACTACCGGGTGGTTCAGTAGTACGAGAAAATCTTTAGTAAGCACCCGCTAGACTTCGGCAGGGTGAAAGGGGTAGAACACCACATCCCCACGGGAAGCCACCCACCAATAAAAGAGAGATACAGACCTGTACCCCCCACACATTATCAGAGCGCAAAGGGCATGCTGAGAGAAATGAAAGAAGGTGGGGTTATTAGAGACAGCTGTAGCCCCTGGGCAGCCCCCTTGGTTCTGGTAAAAAAGAAAGATGGTACCATGAGAATGTGCGTGGACTATAGACAAATCAATCGTATCACCCATAAAGATGCGTACCTGTTACCTAGGATAGAGGAGTCTTTAGCCGCACTAAAATCAGCTAATTTCTTCTCTACTTTGGACCTTACTAGCGGGTACTGGCAGGTTCCTGTGGCAGAGGCTGACAAGGAGAAGACCGCCTTCACCACCCCGATGGGATTAAGTGAATTCAACTGTATGCCATTCGGGCTCTGCAATGCACCCGGGACCTTCCAGAGGCTGATGGAATGCTGTCTAGGGCACCGAAACTTCGAGACGGTCCTACTTTACCTGGACGATGTGATCGTCTATTCAAAGACCTACGAGGACCATCTAAAACACCTGGCAGAGGTGTTCAAAGCCCTGGAAGGCTATGGCATGAAAGTGAAACCCTCCAAGTGTCATCTGTTAAAGCCGAAGGTACAGTACCTGGGGCACGTGGTGAGTGCAGAAGGAGTAGCCCCCGACCCCGACAAGGTCACAGTAATCAAAAGCTGGCCAAGCCCCTCAAACATCAAAGAAGTGAGGCAGTTCCTCGGGTTGGTAGGCTACTACCGAAGGTTCATCCCCGGGTTCACAATGATGGCGGCTCCAATGCAGGACCTCCTGATAGGTCAGTCTAAATCCAGAAGTCAAAAGCCACCCTTCAAGTGGGACAAGCCGGAAGACGAGTCCTTCCGCCAGTTGAAGATGGCCCTCACGGGGGATGAGATCCTGGCCTACCCTGATTATGGCCAGCCTTTTATCCTCCACACAGACGCCAGTAATGTGGGGTTAGAAGCCGTACTGTCCCAAAACCAACAGGGCAGAGAAAGGGTGATCGCGTACGCCAGCCGGAAGCTGAGGCCCACTGAAAGGAACCCGGAGAATTACAGCTCCTTCAAGCTAGAATTCTTGGCAGTGGTGTGGGCCGTCACAGAACGGTTTAAGCATTACCTGGCCTCCGCAAAGTTCACTGTGTACACGGACAACAACCCGTTGACACACCTAGACAATGCAACTTGGTGCCCTAGAACAGCGGTGGATGGCCCGGCTATCAAATTATGACTTTACAATCAAATACCGGGCAGGCAGAACCAACGCCAACGCAGACGCCCTATCAAGAATGACCCACCTACCCGAAGGAGAAGAAGACTCGGAAGAGCTGGAGGAAGTAGAGCTCCCTGCGTTCCACCGGTATGGGGCCACTCAGTATTCTCACCGGGTAAGAGACAAAGACCTAACCACCGTCATGTTCAACCCCTTACCCCACCACGGCTGGGCTGAATCGCAAGATACTGACCCTGCAGTTCGCCTGGTGAAAGACCTGTTTACCCAGGCAGAGGCTAGCCCTGGCCTGGACTCTCCAGAGGAAGCCAAGCAGTTATGGAAGGAGAAAAGCACGCTATTCCTCTACGAAGGTAAGCTGTGCAGAAGGCTTGTCAACCATCGGATGCACGAGCTGACCTGGCAGGTAGTGGTCCCGAGACGGGATGCAGCAATGGTCCTGGAGGCCTACCATGACAGAGCGGGACACTTCGGGTGGAAGAAACTGGAGTTCCTACTGAGAGAGCGGTTCTACTGGATCGGTATGAGAGAGGCCATCGAGAAGTGGTGCAGGGATTGCGGCCCATGTCACCTCAGAAGGAACGACCGTACCAGCCAGAAGACACCCTTGAGGCCCATCGTCACCAGGCAGCCTCTTGAGCTGGTAGCTCTGGACCATGTGAAGTTGGCTCCAAGCCGGTCCGGCTACATCTATGCCCTCACGATTGTGGACCATTACTCCCGGTTCTTCGTGGTGGTCCCGGTTAAAGACTTGACAGCCCAAACAGCAGCCAGAGCCTTCCAACAACACTTCTGCCGTCCACACGGGTATCCGGAACAGGTCTTGACAGATCAAGGTCCAGCGTTTGAGGCAGAAGTCTTCCAGGAGTTCTGCAACCTCGACGGCTGTAGGAAGATTCGGACAACGCCGTACCACCCGCAAACCAACGGGCTGTGTGAGAAAATGAATAATATCGTCATTGATCTCCTCAAGACGTTGCCCCTGGAAGAACGCAGCCTGTGGCCGGAGAAGCTGCCAGACCTAATAGACTTGTACAACCATATCCCGGTGAATGCTACCAACTGCACCCCGGCTTACCTGATGCGAGCAAGACCAGGTAAGCTGCCTATGGACCTGGAGATGGGAGTCCTGACACCCGAGGACACCTCCCCAGACGCGGACTGGGATACGGAACGGCGGCTACAGTACAAGAAGGTGCAGGAGAGTGTAGAGAGGAGTCTGGCTCAAGCGAGAGAAAAACAAGTGAGGCTCTTGAACCAACACGCCCCTGCTGGTCCCCTGGAACCTGGTGAGCAGGTCCTGAAGCGGAAGAGAAGGCTTCACAAGCTAGATGACCAGTGGGAGAGCGACCCGTACACAGTACTGCCGTCCAACCACGACAACCCGAAGGTATGTGTAATTACCAAGGATGGAGGAGAAACCACTAGCACTGTCTCCAGAGACCACCTAAAAAGGTGCCCCGAACAACTGCAGAGTCCATGAGAAGATCAAGATGACCTTGAACCCGCAGAGGACAAGGAAGAAATAGTCAGCACCGTTCTCTGAGAGTTCCCCCAGTCCTGGACTCGGATAAACAATGCCATAGTGGTACCCGTCCTACACTTCCTTCAACCTACCCAGCAGGAGCCTACAGGAGAGCAGGAAGAAGAAGAAGAACAAGCAGCCCCGGAGGCAGAAGAACCCATGCCAGCAGCCCAGGAGAGTCAACCCTCTGCTGATAGTGAGCCTGCCATGCCTGCGGTAAGCCAAAGGACCCGCAGACAGCGCCTGCCCTGCCTGTAAACCCAGCTAGTAGCTGTACCCTAAATGATAGTGGGGAAAGCCAGGTTAGACCACCACCAGACAGTGGGTTACGCAGGTCAACCCGGAGCACTAGGGGTCAAGTACCAGCTCGCTGGAAAATCTGAATGTAAAGTATATAGTTAATGTTTTATGTTTGTTATCCGAGTATTAATACTGTTTTCCGTTTTTTCCTAGTACAATGGACTGACAGGTCATGAACACTGGATGACCGGAACTACCATGTAGATAGTTGCACTTGGTGCCCTCTTGTGAAGATGGCCACAGAAGAAAAACCTGTCCGGCATGGCCTCCTTGTGGTCCAAAGTAGTTAGCTTTTACCTTGCCGCTACGCCCAAGGCCAGGAACTTGGGGTTTATAGGGACAGGTCCCCACATTGTGGAAAACTTCACCTAGTTGGGTGATATGGACACCCGGTCACGGAAGCGCCGTGACCTTAAGGACAAAATATAGTTGTAAATATGTTATGTTATCATTTATACCCTGTATTTGTGTTTCCTGTTTAGTCCCGGAGTACTAAATTTTACTAGGGGGGAATGTGTCACCCCAGGCCTGGATGCCACAAATATTAAAGGCTGTGTCTGAGAGCAGGAGGGAGGTTCCCTGGTCAGGGACCATTAGCATGCAGCACCTCCTGTCCCAGGCCAGTAGGGGGAGCAGGCTGCCCCTATAAAAGCTGGAACTGGGGCAGGGTTAGAGAGACCAGAACCCACTTCTGAAGTGTCCAGAAGGGTTCCTTAGAGGAAGGGACAGGTCAGCAGCAGCTGAGGAGTCCGTGAGGCAGAGGAGGAACTGCAGGCTAGGGACAGAGGCGACGAGAGCCGGTCCTGGCTGAGAGAAGCACACAACCGGACATTGGGGTCCGAGGCTGTCAGGGTTGCAAGCCCAGCAGCAGAGAACCAACTCGCGAGGGATTTCAGGTCCCTTGGCCTAAGAAGCCTGGAGGCTCCGCCACACAGAGGGACCAGTACAGCAAGGAGAAGCAAAAGGTACCCAAGGCCCGAGTCGCCATACAGGCAAAGTACACGGCCAGCTCAGGGACGTGGGCTATTACACCATATTACACCACGAAAAGGGGGATAGTCAGCAAGAGCATAGAGAGAGAGGCCTACACACTCACCCTGTCCAGTGGGGCTCGCCCGAATGCTTTCAGATACCCAGGCCCATTCCTAACTGGTACTCCTGTTGGGTCAGTAATAACACCTGCAATAAAGACCCTGGACTGTTTGAAGCGGACTCTGAACTCTTACTATTGTGGCCTGCACTATCACCCCCAGCATCCACCTACACTGCCCTGAGGCTACACTCTTCCCGTGGGGAGTTGTCCTACCCCTGTGCTGCACACCAACACCAGCCTCAGTGGTCTGCCTCGCAGTGGCGGTTATCTCTGACCGCAATCCACGGGTGGCGTAGTCGGACATTCCCAAATCTATAAATAGACTACCACAGCATTTGGCCTGACCACCCTAAGCCACGGGATCGGGTTGCCACTACTACCCCCAGCATCGCACAGAAGCCCGGTTCCGGGTGCCCCACGGCCCAGGGGGTGAGTCAGTACCAGCAGCAAGCTAAGGAGATAGTGGCCTCTGTCATCATGAAGGAGTTTGTTCGTTGTCTGGGTTACTGATCACTGCTGCTGTCTACCTTGTGAACATTGTGTTGAAGCTTGCGAGGATTAAGAGGTTACATTCGAGAGTCTGTTTTTTTATACTAAAGATCCTACTGTTTTTTATAGTTTTATAGTTTTAAATGAGCACACACCGACCATGGTTTCTGCAGCAGCGCATCCAGGCCGGGATAGTGGCGGAGAAATTGCTGTACCATCAGGTAAAGGATGCAAGACATGCAAGGCACGTGTGTGAGGTTGCCCCGGTGTGTGAGGTTGCCCCGGCGTAGGGTCGCCACCAGGTTTGCACCGTTATTGCACACGTCCTTCCCTTGCTCAAGGTTCAGTGGAGATAGCCATTGCTCAAACTCGGCCTGGAGGGCTGTCCACAACTCTTCAGCTGTATGACTGTGATCTCCAAGGCATATTCATTTTAACACTGCCTGATTGCGGTGAACCATGGCTGCGCAGTACGGAGGTGGGGGGATTCTTTCTGCACTGTTGGAACATGTGTCTCATTAAGGCAAAGGTTGAGGGCACAGGTGGAGGCCCTAGAGGAGGCGCAGGCATCGGACGAAGTGTTAGATATAGAGGTTTGTCCCACAAGCCTTGAGGATTCCAACACTTGCTGTCTAGTGACACCTTGATGTCTAGTGGTCCAGTTCTCCATCCCCTAGTGTGTAGTAGTTTAGTTCTCCAAACCTAGCTGTTTAGTAGTTTAGTTTTCCAACCCCTGTTGTCTATTAGTTTAGTTCTTCATGTTCTGGTGTGAATTTGTTTCATTCTCCAACCTTAGCTGTTTAGTAGTTTAGTTCTCCAATCCCTGTTGTCTATTAGTTTAGTTCTCCATCTTCTGATGTCTAGTGGTTTTGCTATCCATCCCCTGGTGTATAGTACTTTAGTTCTCCAACCCTAGCTGTTTAGTAGTTTAGTTTTCCAACCCCTGCTGTATATTAGTTTAGTTGTCTATGTTCTGGTGTGTATTTGTTTCGTTCTCCAACCCATCCATGCCCACCCCCAGGGGTTAAAGTCTGATGACGAGGGTTTGGATTCTGTTCAGATCCTGCTTCGTCCGGGCCCGGATCAACTGAAAAAAAATTTGGGCATTGATACACATGCTTTCCCCCTCTCTTGAGTCTGTGAAGCTTTGTATCACACCTCTGATTCCCCGGAATAGAATGTGTGAACAGCTCTCCAGACTTGTCCATTTGTAGTTCCCCACAGTCAGTTGAGCAGTTAGAGATGTGACGCGGGGGAAAACAACGGTAATTGGGGGCCACCTCTGAGGACTGTACTGTGTGTGATATTAAGGTGGAGGAAAAGGAGCAGAGGCCACTTGATGCCACACTTGTCATCCACTGGAGCACATATTCTTTCTGGCCCTCATCTACAAAGCGTACCGCTGTCTCTGTATCACCGACTTGGCCCTAGCTTGGATCTCTTCATACCTAACCGACCGGACATTCAGTGTCTCCCACTCACACACCACCTCTTCCTCTTGTCGGTGTCCCCCAAGATTCAGTTCTAGGACCCCTGCTCTTCTCCATCTATGCCTTCGGCCTGGGACAGCTCTTACAGTCTCAAGGCTTTTAGTATCACCTCTAGGTTGATGACACACTACCTCTCTGAACCTGATATCTCCTCCATACTAACCAGAATCCCACAATGTCTGTCTGCTATTTCAGCTTTCTTCTCTGCTAGATTCATAAAACTTTACATGGATAAAACCAAAATTCATCATCTTTCCACCATCTCATTCACCCCCCCAACTGACCTATCCATCAAAGTCAATGGCCGCCCACTCTGATCTGTCCTTCAAACGTCAGATCCAAGCCCTTTCCACTTTCTGCCGACTACAACTCCAAAATATCTCCGGTATCCACACATTCCTCAACCATGAATCTACAAAAACACCAGTGCATGACCTCATCCTCTCACGCCTCGATTACTGCAAGCTCCTACTCTGTGGCCTCCCTTCTACCACTCTCGCACCCCTCCAATCTATCCTAAACTGTGCTAGCTAGCTAATCCACATGTCATCCCGCTATTCCCCGGCTTCTCTCCTCTCTCTGTCAATCCCTGCGCTGGTCCCCATTGCCCAGAGACTCCAGTTGAAAAGCCTAAGTTTGGCATACCAAGCCATCGAAAACCTGTCTCCTCCATACATGTATGACCTAGTCTCGCTGCACACAACCGCCCATCCTTCTCTACTTCCCTCTTATCTCTTCTTGCCACAATCGCATACAAGATTTGTCCCGTACTTCTCCCCTACTGTGTAACTCTGTACCCCAACACATCAGACTCTCGCCTACCCTGGAAACCTTGAAAAGAAAGCTGAAGACCCCCTTCTTCTGACAAGCGTACAATCTACAGTAACCCTCGTTCCAGCATACCGCTGCACGACTAGCTGTACCCTGACCTACTGTATCCTCATCCATCCCTTGTAGATTGTTTGTGTGCCTTCGCAGGCAGGGTTCTCTCTCCTCTTGTACCAGTCAGTGACTCCTTTTCACATGTAAAGCGCCACGGAATAAATGTCGCTGTAATAATAATAATTATAGTACTTGTACTCTGGGTTAATTGATGGCACTTTCCTGGTGTCTGCCCCTAATTTGATGCGTTTTGGCAGCTTTTGGACCAGTTTGAAGGTGTTGTGTATGCGTTTGTTGTTGCCCCTCATTGAATCCTATGACGTTCGTCAATGTTCGGCGAATTGTGCAAATTTGACAATAGTAATCTGACCCGAGCATTGAAACATTCGCTCATCTCTGCTCACTAACAAATCCCGAACAGGAACCCATACATTCTGATCAGAGGCGTAAGTAAAGTCTGATGGGCCTGGTGCAAGATTTGGACCATCCCCCACCCAGGAAAAAAAATATATACACTGCTCAAAAAAATAAAGGGAACACTTAAACAACAGAATATAACTCAAAGTAAATGAAACTTCTGTGAAATCAAACTGTCCACTTAGGAAGCAACACTGATTGACAATCAATTTCACGTGCTGTTGTGCAAATGGAATAGACAATAGATGGAAATTATTGGCAATTATCAAGACACCCTCAATAAAGGAGTGGTTCTGCAGGTGGGGACCACAGACCACATCTCAGTACCAATGCTTTCTGGCTGATGTTTTGGTCACTTTTGAATGTTGGTTGTGCTTTCACACTCATGGTAGCATGAGACGGACTCTACAACCCACAGAAGTTGCTCAGGTAGTGCAGCTCATCCAGGATGGCATATCAATGCAAGGTGTGGCAAGAAGGTTTGCTGTGTCTTTCAGCGTAGTGTCCCGAGGCTGGAGGCGCTTCCAGGAGACAGGCCAGTACACCAGGAGTCGTGGAGGGGGCCGTAGGAGGGCAACAACCCAGCAGCAGGACAGCTACCTCTGCCTTTGTGCAAGGAGGAACAGGAGGAGCACTGCCAGAGCCCTGCAAAATGACCTCCAGCAGGCCACAAATGTGCATGTGTCTGCACAAACGGTTAGAAACCGACTCCATGAGGGTGGTATGGGGGCCCGACATTCACAGATGGGGGTTGTGCTCAGAGCCCAACACCGTGCAGGACGCTTGACTTTGCCACAGAATACCAGGAATGTCAAAGTCGCCACTGGAGCCCTGTGCTCTTCATAGATGAAAGCAGGTTCACACTGAGCACATGTGACTGACGTGACAGAGTCTGGAGAAGCCGTGGAGAGCGATCTGCTGCCTGCAACATCCTTCAGCATGACCGTTTTGGCAGTGGGTCAGTAATGGTGTGGGGTGGCATTTCTTTGGAGTGCCACACAGCCCTCCATGTGCTCGCCAGAGGTAGCCTGACTGCCATTAGGTACCGAGATGAGATCCTCAGACCCCTTGTGAGGCCATATGCTGGTGCGGTTGGCCCTGGATTCCTTCTAATGCAGGACAATGCCAGACCTCATGTGGCTGGAGTGTGTCAGATGTTCCTGCAAGATGAAGGCATTGAAGCTATGGACTGGCCTGTCCGTTCCCCAGACCTGAATCCGATTGAGCATGTCTGGGACATCATGTCTCGCTCCATCCACCAACGTCACGTTGCACCACAGACTGTCCAGGAGTTGGCGGATGCTTTAGTCCAGGGCTTCGAAGAGATCCCACAGACCATCCGCAACCGCATCAGGAGCATGCCCAGGCGTTGTAGGGAGGTCGTACAGGCACGTGGAGGCCACACACAATACGGAGCCTCATTTTGACTTGTTTTAAGGACATTACATCAAAGTTGGATCAGCCTGTAGTGTGTTTTTCCACTTTAATTTTGGGGGTGACTCCAAATCCAGGCCTCCATTGGTTAATACATTTGATTTCCATTGATGATTTTTGTGTGATTTTGTTGTCAGCACATTCAACTTTGTACAGAACAAAGGATTCAATGAGAATATTTCATTCATTCAGATCTAGGAGGTGTTATTTGAGTGTTCCCTTTATTTTTTTTGAGCAGTGTATATACAGTACAGACCAAAAGTTTGGACACACCTTCTCATTTAAAGATTTTTCTGTATTTTCATGACTATGAAAATTGTACATTCACACTGAAGGCATCAAAACTATGAATTAACACATGTGGAATTATATACTTAACAAAAAAGTGTGAAACAACTGAAAATATGTCTTATATTCTAGGTTCTTCAAAGTAGCCACCTTTTGCTTTGATGACTGCTTTGCACACTCTTGGCATTCTCTTGATGAGCTTCAAGAGGTAGTCACCGGAAATGGTTTTCACTTCACAGGTGTGCCCTGTCAGGTTTAATAAGTGGGATTTCTTGCCTTATAAATGGGGTTGGGACCATCAGTTGTGTTGTGCAGAAGTCTGGTGGATACACAGCTGATATTCCTACTGAATAAACTGTTAGAATTTGTATTATGGCAAGAAAAAAGCACCTATATATGTCCCTCATCATGGTCCCTTATCTTAGAGCCCCATACTGGTATATACGGTATATATCCCCCATTCTGGTGCTGTTCTTTACTGTATAGAAAAAAATAGTAAAGCATTACACTCCCCAGGGGTGAACACAGAAGTCATAGTGCCCCATAGTCCCCCTACAGTATTATGCTCCTACTTATAGTTTAATGCACTCCCCATACTCCTCCATACACTATAATGAACCCCATAGTACTCCATACAGTATAATGCACAGCCCATAGTCCTCCCTATTGTATAATGCACTCCACATACTCCTCCATATAGTATAATGCACCCTCAATAATCCACCATACAGTATAGTGCACACCCTATAGTCATGCATGTAGTATAATGCACAGCCTATAGTCCTCTGTATAGTATAATGCACAGCCCATTCTAAAATATGTTCCCCATCCTGGTATGTGGCCCTCATCCAGGACCCCATCCTGGTATATGGCCCTCATCCTGGTATATATTCCCCATCCTGGTGTATGGCCCTCATCCTGGTATATGGCCCCATCCTAGAATATGGCCTTCTTCCTGGGCCTCATCCTGGTATATGTCCCCCATCCTAATATATGGCCCCGCTGTTGGTCACTACACAGAAAAAAACAATAAACGCTCCTACTCACCTACCTAACACTCACCATGGTGTGCGGCGTCCACATCTGAAGCTGGCAGCTGATTTTGGTTGATTTTGACAGGAGCACATAACGTCACTGCTATGCGCTCCCGGCCGCCTCTGATTGGCCAGCAGCATGTATTGCGGAGTATGGATCTGGCAAGTTTTTGCTCTGCAATACGCTTCAGCTGAATGTGTGTTCAAGGATGCATATTCAGCTGAAATAGGGGCTGGCGCCGGTGGGCCCCTTGTCCGCTGGGTACGTTACTGCCCTGATTCTGATGTTCTATTGTATACCTGGCAGGAGCCAATATTGTGATGCCTTCACTATTATATACCACCAGGAGCCCTTACATTATAGTGGTTTTAACAGTTAAATGGCTAGAATGTATGGGCTGCAGTCAAGACCTGGAAGGAGACCATACATTGTAGGCTACATTCAGCTAGCTTCACTAGTGTATAACTGTGAAGAGATCATAGATTCTGCTGGCTCCAATAATATATACCTAGCAGGAGCCCATACATTCTCCCGCCTCCAATAATATATACCTGACAGGAGCCCATACATTCTGCTGCCTCCAATAATATATACTTGACAGGAGCCCATACATTCTGCTGCCTCCAATAATATATACCTGACAGGAGCCCATACATTCTGCTGCCTCCAATAATATATACTTGACAGGAGCCCATACATGCTCCTGCCTCCAATAATATATACCTGACAGGAGCCCATACATGCTCCTGCCTCCAATAATATATACCTGACAGGAGCCCATAGATTCTGCTGCCTCCAATAATATATACCTGACAGGAGCCCATAGATTCTGCTGCCTCCAATAATATATACCTGACAGGAGCCCATACATTCTCCTGCCTCCAATAATATATATCTAGCAGGAGCCCATACATTCTCCCGCCTCCAATAATATATATCTAGCAGGAGCCCATACATTCTCTCGCCTCCAATAATATATACCTGACAGGAGCCCATACATTCTGCTGCCTCCAATAATATATACTTGACAGGAGCCCATACATGCTCCTGCCTCCAATAATATATACCTGACAGGAGCCCATACATTCTCCTGCCTCCAATAATATATACCTGTCAGGAGCCCATACATTCTCCTGCCTCCAATAATATATACCTGACAGGAGCCCATACATTCTGCTGCCTCCAATAATATATACCTGACAGGAGCCCATACATTCTGCTGCCTCCAATAATATATACCTGACAGGAGCCCATACATTCTGCTGCCTCCAATAATATATACCTGACAGGAGCCCATACATTCTGCTGCCTCCAATAATATATACTTGACAGGAGCCCATACATGCTCCTGCCTCCAATAATATATACCTGACAGGAGCCCATACATGCTCCTGCCTCCAATAATATATACCTGACAGGAGCCCATAGATTCTGCTGCCTCCAATAATATATACCTGACAGGAGCCCATACATTCTCCTGCCTCCAATAATATATATCTAGCAGGAGCCCATACATTCTCCCGCCTCCAATAATATATATCTAGCAGGAGCCCATACATTCTCTCGCCTCCAATAATATATACCTGACAGGAGCCCATACATTCTGCTGCCTCCAATAATATATACTTGACAGGAGCCCATACATGCTCCTGCCTCCAATAATATATACCTGACAGGAGCCCATACATTCTCCTGCCTCCAATAATATATACCTGTCAGGAGCCCATACATTCTCCTGCCTCCAATAATATATACCTGACAGGAGCCCATACATTCTGCTGCCTCCAATAATATATACCTGACAGGAGCCCATACATTCTGCTGCCTCCAATAATATATACCTGACAGGAGCCCATACATTCTGCTGCCTCCAATAATATATACCTGACAGGAGCCCATACATTCTGCTGCCTCCAATAATATATACTTGACAGGAGCCCATACATGCTCCTGCCTCCAATAATATATACCTGACAGGAGCCCATACATGCTCCTGCCTCCAATAATATATACCTGACAGGAGCCCATAGATTCTGCTGCCTCCAATAATATATACCTGACAGGAGCCCATACATTCTCCTGCCTTCAATAATATATACCTGACAGGAGCCCATACATTCTGCTGCCTCCAATAATATATGCCTGACAGGAGCCCATACATTCTCCTGTCTCCAATAATATATACTTGACAGGAGCCCATACATTCTCCTGCCTCCAATAATATATACCTGACAGGAGCCCATACATTCTGCTGCCTCCATTAATATATAGAAAATAGCAAAAGGCAATGGTACTCACCAGCCAAGGATTCAAGAAAAAATGCACACCAGGACACGGCCGGCCCCCTTTTTGTTAGAAGGAGGTAACACAGGTGCAGAATGCTAATGAACAATCGCCCTCACTCACTCTCACTGGAGGGGCGACTACCCAGCATTAAAACTGCACACAGATGAAACTTGCAGTAGGGTGCAATTCACACACTCGCGGCACTGTGCCTAGCCAGCATCCTATTACACGCCCCTACTATTCGACTAGGCGGGATGCTCGGCACCCTATCCGTGCATCGCAGAGTTGTGAAGCCCCCACTCACAAGGTCACCATTACTGTGAGTGGGGGAAACTTGCACCCTACTGCAAGTTTCATCTGTGTGCAGTTTTAATGCTGGGCAGTCGCCCCTCCAGTGAGAGTGAGTGAGGGCGATTGTTCATTAGCATTCTGCACCTGTGTTACCTCCTTCTAACAAAAAGGGGGCCGGCCGTGTCCTGGTGTGCATTTTTTCTTGAAACCTTGGCTGGTGAGTACCATTGCCTTTTGCTATTTTCTAAAAATTCTGTCTATTGTTCTGGCTATGCTGTCTGTTTTTCTCCATTAATATATACCTGACAGGAGCCCATACATTCTCCTGCCTCCAATAATATATACCTGACTGGAGCCCATACATTCTGCTGCCTCCAATAATATATACCTGACAGGAGCCCATACATTCTGCTGCCTCCAATAATATATACCTGACAGGAGGAGGGGGGGTGCACGCTTGGGGCCCTGGGGGGACGCTGCGGGGCTTGTGGGGGCTCTGGGGGGGGACTGTGGGCACTCTAGGGGGATGCTGCAAGGTTTGCATGCACTCTAGGGGGACGCATGCTGCTGGACTGTGGGCACTCTAGGGGAACGTTGCGAGGTTTGTGGGGGCTCTGGAGGCATGCTGCTTGTTTGTGGGGGCTCGGGGGGATGCTGCGTGCTGGTGGTGGCTCTGGGGGGATGCTGGGGGGCATGCTGCGGGCTTGTGGGGGCTCTGGGGGCATGCTGCAAGGTTTGTGGGGGCTCTGGGGGCATGCTGCGAGGTTTGTGCGTCCTCTGGTGGGATGCTGCAGGTTTGTGCGTGCTCTGGGGGGATGCTGCGGGCTGGTGGTGGCTCTGGGGGACATACTGCAGGCTGGTGGTGGCTCTGGGGGGCACACTGCGTGCTTGTGGGGGCACGCTGCGGGTTTGTGGGGGCTCTTTGGGGATACTGCGGGTTTGTGGGGGCATGCTGTGGGCTGGTGGTGGCTATGGAGGGATTGTGGGGGCTTTGGAGGATGCTGCAGGGCTCTGGGGAGATGCTGTGGGACTTGTGGGGGCTCTGGGGGGATGCTGCGGGGCTTGTGGGGGCATGCTGCGGGTTTGTGGGGGTTCTGTGGGGGATGCTGCGGGCTCTGTGGAGGAATTCTGCGGGTTCTGGAGGGGGTGGATGATGCATGCTTGAGGCTGTGGGGGCTGGTGGTGGCTCTGTGGGGACATGCTGCGGGCTCTGGGGGATGCTGCAAGTTTGTGTGGGTTCGGGGGGGGATGATGCACACTTGGGGCTCTGTGGGGGCATGCTGCGGGCTCTGTGGGGATGCTGTGGGGCATGCTGCGGGCTCTGGGGGCATGCTGCAGATTTGTGGAGGCTCTGTGGGGGATGCTGCGGGCTCTGTGGAGGCATGCTGTGGGTTCTGGAGGGGGGGGATGATGCATGCTTGGGGCTCTGTGGGGGCTGGTGGTGGCTCTGTGGGGACATGCTGCGGGCTCTGTGGGATGCTGAGGGTTTGTGGGGGCTCTGGGGGGGCATGCTGCGGGTTCTGAGGGGGGGTGATGCACGCTTGGGGCGCTGTGGGAGCTGTTGGTGGCTCTGGGGGGATATGCTGTGGGCTCTGGGGGGATGCCGCGGGTTTGTGGTGGCTTTGGGGGCACGCTGCCAGTTTGTGGTGGCTCTGGGGGCATGCTGCCGGCTTGTGGGGGCTTGTGGGGGCTCTGGGGAAGGGGAGGATAATGTTTGTAGAGGGCAGTCTGCTGGAATTTGGGGTGGGGCTTTATGCTTGGGGAGGCGGCTGGTGTGGGTTTATGCTTGAAGGGAGGGGGACTGGTGGGATTTGGGGGGTTTATGCTTTGGGGCCCTCTGGTTGATGTAGGGGGATTAATCCTGGGGATCCTCTGTGGGGGGGTTAATGCTGAGGGAGATTTGGAGTGGGGGGGTTAATGCTGGGGGGGATTTGGGGTGGGGGGTTAATGTTTCATTGGGGGACACAAAAAAACATGGGTGTATGCTGATGACACTATGCAAAAGAAAAGTTAGCTCTTCCCCAGAAGGGTGCTTCATCAACTGGCATGAAGCTAATCCGTTTTAGCTTAGTGTCAATAGGAGGCAGACACGAGTCTGGACCTCGGCCCATCTCTACCTTAGGGTGTTTCCACATTGCGTTCTGGGGCATACGTCTGAAATCCCCAGCAAAACGGGGTTGGGACTTATGCGCTGAAGGTGACCATAGACTGCAATGGTGATGGCAAAGCGAACGTGTGCTTTCCGGAGTGTACGCCCACAGGAGGCGGACACTCAGACATAGGCTACTGTGTCTAAGAGTCCACCTCCTGTAGGCATACACTCTCAAAAAGAGTGCATGTTCGCTCTGCCATCACCATTGCAGTCTATGGCCCCCATCAGCGCATACATCAGACCCCGTTTTGCTGGAGATTTCGGACGTATACCCCGACTGGGACACAGAATGCAATTTGCATGTAGCCTTAGGTTTGTTTGTTTTTTTTATTATTGATTCCCCTTTTTCTTTCAGATACGGTTTGTGAGGGCGACAGTGGCATTGTTTCACTACTGTATCCTCTGTGGTCTACGAGGCAGGACCCTAACAAAACAAGAGTGTTTGGGATTCCCTGGCAGACTGTCTTTTGCACTAATCCCCTGCCCGCTCCCCCCCCAGATCCAGAAGGTGCAGGGAGGGAAGACTGATCCGTCCCCTGCTAGCCTCTCGAAGGTCTTTGTTCAGGTTATCTCATGCCCAGCTTCATCATCGGTCTGCGAAGAAGGATTCAGGTTCTTCACTATAGATACAGTTAAGTCCATATATATTTGGACAGAGACAACATTTTTCTAATTTTGTTTCTAGACATTACCACAATGAATTTTAAACAAAACAATTCAGATACAGTTGAAGTTCAGACTTTCAGCTTTCATTTGAGGGTATTCACATTAAAATTGGATGAAGGGTTTAAGAGTTTCAGCTCCTTAACATGTGCCACCCTGTTTTTAAAGGGACCAAAAGTAATTGGACAATTGACTCCAAGGCTATTTCATGGACAGATGTGGGCAATCCCTTCATTATGTCATTCTCAATTAAGCAGATAAAAGGCCTGGAGTTGATTTGAGGTGTGGTGCTTGCAATTGGAAGGTTTTGCTGTGAAGTAAACATGCGGTCAAAGGAGCTCTCCATGCAGGTGAAACAAGCCATCCTTAAGCTGCAAAAACAGAAAAAACCCATCCGAGAAATTGCTACAATATTAGGAGTGGCAAAATCTACAGTTTGGTACATCCTAAGAAAGAAAGAAAGCACTGGTGAACTCATCAATGCAAAAAGACCTGGGCTCCCACGGAAGACAACAGTGGTGGATGATCGCAGAATAATCTCCATGGTGAAGAGAAACCCCTTCACAACAGCCAACCAAGTGAACAACACTCTCCAGGAGGTAGGCGTATCAATATCCAAATCTACCATAAAGAGAAGACGGCATGAAAGTAAATACAGAGGGTTCACTGCACGGTGCAAGCCACTCATAAGCATCAAGAATAAAAAGGCTAGACTGGACTTTGCTAAAAAACATCTAAAAAGCCAGCACAGTTCTGGAAGAACATTCTTTGGACAGATGAAACCAAGATCAACCTCTACCAGAATGATGGAAAGAGAAAAGTATGGTGAAGGCGTGGTACAGCTCATGATCCAAAGTATACCACATCATCTGTAAAACACGGCGGAGGCAGTGTGATGGCTTGGGCATGCATGGCTGCCAGTGGCACTGGGTCACTAGTGTTTATTGATGATGTGACACAGGACAGAAGCAGCCGAATGAATTCTGATGTATTCAGAGCCATACTGTGTGCTCAGATCCTGCCAAATGCAGCCAAACTGATTGGTCGTCATTTCATACTGCAGATGGACAATGACCCAAAACATAAAGCCAAAGCAATCCAGGAGTTTATTAAAGCAAAGAAGTGGAATATTCTTGAATGGCCAAGTCAGTCACCTGATCTCAACCCAATTGAGCATGCATTTCACTTGTTAAAGACTAAACTTCAGACAGAAAAGCCCACAAACAAACAGAAACTGAAAACCACCGCAGTGAAGGCCCTGCAGAGCATCAAAAAGGAGGAAACACAGCGTCTGGTGATGTCCATGAGTTCAAGACTTCAGGCAGTCATTGCCAACAAAGGGTTTTCAACCAAGTACTAGAAATGAACATTTTATTTACAATTATTTAATCTGTCCAATTACTTTTGGTCCCTTTAAAAACAGGGTGGCACATGTTAAGGAGCTGAAACTCCTAAACCCTTCATCCAATTTTAATGTGGATACCCTCAAATGAAAGCTGAAAGTCTGAACTTCAACTGCATCTAAATTGTTTTGTTTAAAATTCATTGTGGTAATGTTTAGAACCAAAATTAGAAAAATGTTGTCTCTGTCCAAATATATATGGACCTAACTGTATATCCTACCAGGCAGTGAGGGTGCTCGATTCGCCACCTCCACGTTTTCAAGAGGCTCCTGCGGCCCCTCTCTTAAAAAATCCAGACTTCAGTCCAGACTTTCTCCAGTGGCCGGGCCACACCCCTAGCAGCCTAAACGATCACGCACGCCGGCTCTCCAGCGCTATCCGCCCTCCACCTATCAGGGCACACTTTGCATTCTGGTGCTCAAGATCCCTACACGTGTTTTTCCTGACGCTGCCTCTTTCTCCTCCTTTTTCTGCTGGGCCCCATCTTTCTGTTGCCAGTTTATAATACTGCCGCTGCTCACCTGAACTCTGCTGCCTCATCGCCTGGTTCTGCCGGATCACCGCCACCTTCAGCCTCTCAAGGTCCTCAGGATGCAGTGTCTGAGTAAGCTCTGCCACCGGGGGCAGCTCTTTATCCACAGCCTAGCTCCCCTCTAGCACCTGTTTCTTTCTCTTCTCTCTATACCTAACCCCAGGGAGTCTCACTCCCATTGTCCTGCATTTTGCAGGTTTCTCCTCTAACAAAAGG
Source organism: Phyllobates terribilis (assembly GCF_046119375.1). Lineage (NCBI taxonomy): Eukaryota > Metazoa > Chordata > Amphibia > Anura > Dendrobatidae > Phyllobates > Phyllobates terribilis. Next base: position 775,970 of record NW_027363422.1, read on the forward strand.
TTTCCCTCTAGTCAGACCTGGTCCCTCTGCCAGGACTGCAGTCCGCCCACAATGTCACCTCCCCAGGAGCTCCTCACTACCTATAATGAGAGTGTGCCCCCCCTGCAGCCACCTATTCAGCCCTCTAGCAGCTGGCAACATCACCATCAACATGGCCTCATAGCTGAAATCATGGAACGTGGATTCAGCTTCCAAAAAGTCCACCAGCCTCACCTTCCAAGGGTCCCGCCTTTTCGAAGACCTAGATAAGATGATCTCTAATGCCATGGGGGGTAAGAGTATTTTGCTTCCGCAACAGTGAGCCAAAGGCCCTCCTCCGAAGAGACGCACAGTCCAGTTTTGGTCCTTTTGGAGATTTTCAGTGTAGAACAGCAACCAAAAGGACAACTCTCCGGCCTGCCAGGAAAAGAGGAGACCTTCCTTTAGGCTAGCCCCCACCTGGCATCAACGACCTCACCAGCGCCGGTCAGGATCTAGCAGATTCTCTTCGGTATGACGCGGTGTTCCCACCCGGGATGTTTCTGAGGGAGGATGGCCGTCTCCTTTGGTTTCGGGATGAGTGGCTCTCAGTAGTCAACAGCGCTTGGGTCTGAGATGTTGTCGACTACAGTCACAAAATAGAATTTTCCATGCTGCCTTGTTTTCGAGACCAATTTCCCAAAGACCCCCTACACTTATTCCCGGGTTTTTCAAGGCTATTGATTTGCTATCCAAAGCAGGCATCATGATCTCAGTTCCAGGACGCTGAAACATCGGACACCGGAGGCAGGCTGAGGGGTTGGGGCAAAGCCAAAAACCTTACCACAATCCTCCCATAAATGCACTTTTATAAAATTAGAATTATTTCTATACATAATGTTAAAATGTTATTTATACAATATTTCTGCAATTAAAAGCTTGAGATTTCTGTGGTAATTGTTATTTCTTTCTTTTAAATCTGTTCTGAATGTAAATAAAACATTTCTCTGATTAAGTTTCCACATTGTATTTTAGCCTTTCATTTTACTCATAGGGCAGGAAAAGCCCATGATGCATCTGTGTAAACCATGTAAAAGGTACTATAATAACATGGCTTAGATAGGTAACCCACTTTTGAAACAATGAAGTTCACTTGTACAAGCTGCATAGATGAAAACCTGCTTAAAGGGAACCTGTCACCTGGTTTTCCCCATATAAAGTATGACCACCACCTGTATGCCCTAGAATGCTGTATATAAGTCCCCAAGCCGATCTGCATAACCAAAAAAAATACTTATATTAGACTCACCTACAGGGTGGTCCCCTCCAATGGGTTTCTCTAGTGTTAATCCAGAGCCTCCTCTTCCTAAGATTGCCGTCCTTCTTTCTTCAAGTGGATGACATGTCCTACATCATCCAGTGTATTTCATTGCGTGCCTGCGCAGGAGCGTGATGGCAGAGGCTGTGTGGCTGACGTTGGAAGTGTAATCCACATGAAGCAGAGAAGGAGGACAATGTCAGATGAAGACCAGCAACATCCATAGGACTGAACGTTACTAGATTGTGCCTGCCGTGCCCCAGACCACACGTGAGAATGGTGCTAGATGGTTCCTGCCGTGCCCCAGACCACACGTGAGGACGGTACTAGATAGTGCCGGCCGTGCCCCAGACCACATGGGAGGACGGTACTATATAGTGCCTGCCGTGCCCCAGACCACACGTGAGGACGGTGCTAGATGGTGCCTGCCGTGCCCCAGATCACACGGGAGGACGGTACTAGATAGTGCCGTCCGTGCCCCACACCACACGTGAGGACGGTACTAGATAGTGCCGGCCGTGCCCCAGACCACAAGGGAGGACGGTACTATATAGTGCCTGCCGTGCCCCAGACCACACATGAGGACGGTGCTAGATGGTGCCTGCCGTGCCCCAGACCACACGGGAGGACGGTACTATGCCGTCCGTGCCTCACACCACACGGGAGGACGGTACTAGATAGTGCCTGCCGTGCCCCAGACCATACGGGAGGACGGTGCTAGATAGTGCCGGCCGTGCCCCAGACCACACGGGAGGAAGGGACTAGATAGTGCCTGCCGTGCCCCAGACCACACGGGAGGACGGTACTAGATTGTGCCTGCCGTGCCCTAGACCACACGTGAGGACGGGACTAGATGGTGCCTGCTGTGCCCCAAACCACACGTGAGGAAGGTTGCTAGATTGTGCCTGCCGAGCAACAGAGCAGAAAGGGTGTTATCTATGATATAACCTCAGATGCGTGTCTGAGTTTGAAATACACTGCTCAAAAATATAAAGGGAACACTGAAATAACACATCCTAGATCTGAATGAATGAAATATTCTCATTGTATACTTTGTTCTGTACAAAGTTGAATGTGCTGACGACAAAATCACACAAAAATCATCAATGGAAATCAAATGTATTAACCAATCGAAGCCTTCGAATGGGAGTCACCCCCAAAATTAAAGTGGAAAAACACACTACACGCTGATCCAACTTTGATGTAATGTCCTTAAAACAAATCAAAATGAGGCTCAGTATTGTGTGTGGCCTCGACGTGCCTGTATGACCTCCCTACAACGCCTGGGGCATGCTCCTGATGAGGTTGCTGATGGTCTCCTGTGTGATCTCCTCTTACACCTGGACTAAAGAATCCGCCAACTCCTGGACAGATGTGCTCAATCGGATTCAGGTCTGGGGAATGGGCGGGCCAGTCCATAGCTTCAATGCCTTCATCTTGCAGGAACTGCTGACACACTCCAGCCACATGAGATCTGGCATTGTCCTGCATTAGGAGGAACACAGGACCAACCGCACCAGCATATGGTCTCACAAGGGGCCTGAGGATCTCATCTCGGTACCTAATGGCAGTCAGGCTACCTCTGGCGAGCACATGGAGGGCAGTGCGGCCCTCCAAAGAAATGCCACCCCACACCATTACTGACCCACTGCCAAACCGGTCATGCTGAAGGATGTTGCAGGCAACAGATCACTCTCCACGGCGTCTCCAGTCTCTGTTACGTCTGTCACATGTGCTCAGTGTGAACCTGCTTTCATCTGTGAAGAGCACAGGGCACCAGTGGCGACTTTGCCAATCCTGGTGTTCTGTGGCAAATGCCAAGCGTCCTGCATGGTGTTGGGCTGTGATCACAACCCCCATCTGTGGATGTTGGGCCCTCATACAACCCTCGTGGAGTCGGTTTCTAACCGTTTGTGCAGACACATGCACATTTGTGGCCTGCTGGAGGTCATTTTGCAGGGCTCTGACAGTGCTCCTCCTTGCACAAAGGCGGAGGTAGCGATCCTGCTGCTGGGTTGTTGCCCTCCTACGGCCCCCTTCATGTCTCCTGGTGTACTGGCCTGTATACTGGTAGCGCCTCCAGCCTCTGGACACTACGCTGGCAGATACAGCAAACCTTCTTGCCACAGCTCGCATTGATGTGCCATCCTGGATGAGCTGCACTACTTGAGCAACTTCTGTGGGTTGTAGAGTCCGTCTCGTGCTACCACGAGTGTGAAAGCACAACCAACATTCAAAAGTGACCAAAATATCAGCCAGAAAGCATTGGTATTGAGATGTGGTCTGTGGTCCCCACCTGCAGAACCACTCCTTTATTGAGTGTGTCTTGATAATTGCCAATAATTTTCATCTATTTTCTATTCCATTTGCGCAACAGCATGTGAAATTGATTGCTTCCTAAGTGGACAGTTTGATTTCACAGAAGTTTGATTTATTTGGAGTTCTATTCTGTTGTTAAAGTGTTCCCTTTATTTTTTTGAGCAGTGTAGTTTAGAGCATATCTGCTATGTTATAGAGGCCTCATCCACACTAAAATACTTTCTTCTGTTACTAAGGTCATACACTGGGGGACATCTCAGGGTGCCAAGGGAGGGTGGTTCACTGCGATTGAAGGGGGGTTGGTGATACCAGACAAATTGTTAGTGAAGGTGCGAGAGGTGAGGAACAAATGGAAGAGGAAGAGGTGATGAGGGCGAGCAACATTCAGAGCATGAAGAGGATAATCATCCCCTCTCTGTTCGTGTTTGGTGGGAGGGGACAGAGGAAACTAGCTTCAGGCTATGTGCCCACAAAGCAGAAATGCTCTTGATTTTTTCCTGAGCATTTCTGCATCTCCCTGGCAGAAAAAACGCATGCGGATTGTACATGCGTTTTTCCTGCCAGGGACAAGCATATGTGAAGCGTTCTTCACATGCATTTCCGTATGCAGGTTGTCAAGCACTTTCCAAGCGATTTTAGCATGACTTGGAAAGTGCTTGACAACTTGGTCACACTATATAAATCCACGCAAACGCATGGATTTATATAGTGTGACCGAAAGAATGGTAAAAATTAAATAATAATTATCATACTTACCTTCTGATGGCCCCCGGAGTCTTTATCCGATGCGTCCTGGCTTGCCGGCAGCTCGCGGGAAAACACTGAAGGACTTGCCGACGTCAACGATTGCGTGACCAGTCACATGACTAAATGACGTCAGCGCAGGTCCTTTAGTCTACCGCGATCTGCCAGCAAGACAAGCACACCGCGGGCCATCAGAAGGTAAGTATAATATTTATTTTTTATTTTATTCTTTTTTTTACAGGTTCTATGGTACCTGGGTCCGGAGGAGAGTCTCCTCCTCTCCAGACCCGGGTACCATTTGCACATTGAAATGCATGGAATGCGCATCTACAGATACAGGGATGCGGATTCCATGCGTTCCAATGCAAGTCAATGGCGGCGAAAACGCAGCGCTTCCTCAAAATAATTGGTAGTGCTGCGTTTTTTTCCGCAATGATAATCTGCAGTGGAAATTTCCGCAGCATGTGCACAGCACATGCGGATTGTCGTTGGGGAACATGGCAGGCCTTCTACATAACGTTTTTCAGCGTTTCTGCAGCGGAATTGCCGCTGCAGAAACGATTGAAAAAAGCATTGTGGGCACGTAGCCTCAGAATTACCCAGCAACCAACACAGCATGATCTTGAACCTCTTGGAAGAGCCCAACATATGAGTGCCTTCTTGTTGCACTATCTGCAACATGATCCCCGTATAGTTATGATTCTAAATAATGCTGACTACTGGCTTGCAATTCTGTTCGATCCATGTTATAAGAGTAAATTTTGCCACATGCTTCCCGCCCTGGAAAGGGACCCGCGAATGCTGGAGTATCGAAACACGTTTTTACACAACCTTAAGAGAGGTTTTTCCCAAGACACCAATGAGGCACACAGAGTGCATTGCAGCTCTACACTTCCAATCTCTGGCACGTCAATTTATCAACTCAAAAATATTAGTAGCAGCAGTAGTGTAAGTGGCAGAAGCAATTTCTGTGAGTCCTTTCACACATTTTTTAGACGAGCTCATTCACCAGCACAACAGAGTACAAGTCTGACACATGAACGACTGGAGAGGATGGTGCACTCCTGATTGAGTCTCCATCTGCTGGGTTGGCTGTAGTAGAAGAGGTTTTGGTCTCTATTATAATAGTTATACTTTAGTGAAATTTATTTTTTTGGTGCAGATATTGATCTCCACACAGGGGTACACAAACATGTTAAACTTAAAATTGATTTTCAATAAACAACCATCAGCCAGCCCATCAAATGCATCTGCTGCTTCTTCCTCCTCTTTTGTTACCATGCCAAGTATTGTCAAGCAGGTTTCCAGCTGCAGAACCTCCGGTTCTTTACCCGCTTCAGTCAGGCTGAGTGAGATCCCATCACCTGTAATGGAAGAGGACATGCCTGTTTTTGACCGATCTCCGAGAACGAGCACACAACAACCTTATCCATCATAACATTTCCGACTGCATCTCACTCACGGTTCAGCTGTTTGTCCGGTCCACCGTACTCTGCCCTCTCTCAGCACTGCAGCCAGCAAAAGATTGTTTCCTCCTACACATAACAAAACTAAGAGACTGAACTCCACCATCTCCAATCTGTTGGCCACGGAAATGGTGGTGTCAGGCCCTAATTTTTTGAAATGTGAACACTCCTGGTTGGGTCTTCATCTGCTGGATTTGCTGTAGTGGGTGTCGGTCCCCATTATACTAGTTCTATATCTAGTGAAAATAATTCTTTGGTACAGATATTGTCACAGGAGTACACATGATATAATCAAAATTGGTTTTCTTAGTACTGTGGTATATAAAGCAGGCTACATTTCATCTTTTAATTCTTTGGTGATGATATTGTTCTCCAGACAGGGGTACCCATTAGTGTTGAGCAAGCACTAAATGTGCTCAACTTAGTGATTCAGCAGTTTCTCAAAAATTACCCAGATCTGCCAGAGCTGCTCATGAAAATGCCGCGTGTGTGCTCATTTTAGAAAGTCAGCTACAGCTTTCACCACCCTGGCAGTGCTTCAGCAGCGTTTGCAGCTTCCAGCTCACCGACTGGTGTGCGATGTGACCATACGTTGGAAATCAACGTTGCAGATGTTGGGAAGGATTTGTGAGCAGCAGAGGGCAGTTGTTGAGTACCAGCTTCAACATGCTCGTTGGAATTCAGGTCAGCCTCCGCACATAACAGCTGATGATTGGGGATGGATGCTTGACATCTGTGTTGTCTCCAAAACTTTGAGGATTCCACCAAGATGGTGAGCGGCGATGATGCCATAATTAGCATCACCATCCCGCTTCTCTGTCTACTGAAATGCTTGCAGCTCACAAAGACAAGGCCATGCAAGCAGAGCAAGGAACTATACAGGGTGATGCTACACAGCCCAGCCTCATCTTATCTCAAGGCGGATTGGGTGATAATGAGGAGGAGGAGAACATGGACAGTCGTCCTCTTAGTGAGGACAGGGAAGTCTTGGCTTTCTTGGAAGTCTTAATACCCCTCTTTCATTCTGTGGGAAAGCTGTATGAGTTTCGCTTAATGATGACCTTCAGTGGCTTTGCTTCTGCATGTTATTTCTGAAAACACATTGTAGATCAGGCCATAGCCCAACTCTGTAGTCATGAAATTCAAGGCGCAAAGAAACATCTTTGTGTGTTGAAGCACCACCAAGAAGTGTGAGCTGATGTTGGACGGGCTGTCATTGCTTATGGAAGAAAGATTAAAGAGCTCCTCTTCTGGGAGGCCATAAAGGACTTTTAAAGATTGAAAATGTAAAAGGACATTTTTATTATGGCCTGTGAGAAAAGAGGAGCAATTTTTAATACATAACTTAAACCATTTCACAAAAGAAATTGTTGAGATAACCAAATTAAAAATGGATAATGGAATCTTATCAGGAGAATATGGGCATATTTTGTCTGATGTAAGCTTACAGAGTTTTCTCCACTGTAAAATTGTGGCTTTAAGAAGTGGATGCATTGGAAGAGGAAGGTCTGAAGTAAATAAATTAATTAAAATTAAAGATGAAAGAGGATAACCTCCATTAGATTCCTCTTCCAATGAGACCCAGTTACATGGATTATTTCTATGAAACCATTTTTTAATCTGTAAGATAATACTGGCTTCATAGTAAGCTTGTAGATTGGGAAGATCCATTCCTCCCTTATCCCTGCTTTTGAAAAGAAGATTTCTATTAATTCTTGGATGTTTCTTATTCCAGATATAATCTGAAATCTGTTTTTGGAATTTTTGAATCCATGTCGGTGTTATAGTAAGAGGAATAGTTCTAAAGATATATAAAAGTTTAGGGAGGATCATCATTTTATATATTATCTTACCCATCCAGGAGGTTTCAGTTTTTCCATAATTATCTAGGGATTTCTGAATTTCTTTAAAAATCTCCATAAGGTTTGTATCCATCATCCGCATGAAAGGATTCGTAACTTTAATATCCAAAAAATCTAGCTTGAACTCTTCACATGAAAAGGGAAATTCACTTTTAATAATATTTTGTAGTTTTAGGTCTAGATTAAAGCTAAGAAATTTTTACTTTTTTTGGTTTATTTTCTAATATGAAATGAGAGAGAAATTTTCAATTAATTTTAGTAATTCTCTAATGGAGTTTAGCGGATCTGTAATGGTTAGTAAAATGTCATCTGCATATAAGCTCAACTTATATTGCCTTATTTTCAAAGGGATGCCTTTAATATTATTATTTAGACGAATTAGTTTGGCGAATGGTTCTATAGATAAAATAAATAATAAAGGGGAGAGGGGGTATCCTTGACGTGTACCGTTCATGAGGGATACAATTTTAGAATTGTGATTATTAACAGAAGTTTTGACTGACGGAGAAAAATAAAGAGCTAAAATTGAATTTAATATTCTACCTTCAAAACCGAATTTCATAAGAGCTGCTGTCATATATTCCCAATTTAAACGATCAAATGCTTTTTCGGCGTCTATTGAAAGGAGAATTGAAGGAATTTTATTATTTTCAATTAAAGATATTAAATTAATAATTTTCCTAGTACAGACAAGAGCTTGTCTGTTTTTAACAAAACCGACCTGGTCGGAGTGTATGAAGTCTGGTATGATATTTTTTAATCTTTCAGCTATAATTTTTGCATATAATTTCACATCTACATTGAGGAGAGAAATGAGTCGATAATTCTGAATTACTTCCGGGTCACTATTAGGTTTGGGAATAACTAATATTTGCATGGAGAGATTCTTTTGGGAATGAGCCGTAGGCAGATGCAGATGAAAAAAGGATAGGAGGGGTTGACATAAATGATGTTGGAAGGTCTTATAATATTCGTTGGGGTATCCATCCGGGCCAGGGGCTTTGTTATCTTTTAAATTAGAAAAAGCTGCAATAATTTCTTCTTTAGTAAATAAATCATTTAGGAAATTGAGTTGATTTAAGTTTTATTTGGGAAGAGAGATTTTGGATAGAAATTTTTGAATATCTTCTAGATTGGGGTGTTGGTTAATGGGGTCATCTTTAAGGTTATATAAGTTGTAATAATATTTTTGAAATTGTTTCGCAATATTTTGTGGAGTATGAAAACAAGAGTCTCCAATCTTTATTGATTTTATTCTAGTTTTAAGACGCTGACTTTTTACTCTATTTGCAGTGAGTTTGGACATCTTGTTAAAAGATAAATAAAAATTTTGTCTAGAAAATTTAATTATTTTGTCACAATCTTTTAAAAGTAGAGCTTTAAATTCTGATCTAAGTTTTAGTAAGTTAGTGTGGGTTGTAATGGATGGGTTTTCCTGTTGGATTTTTTCTTCAATCATTATTTGCTTTGTAATTTCTTTAATTTGTTCTTTGTTTTTTTTTTGATGAGCCGCATTTAATTGTATAAGAATTCCACAGATAACAGCCTTATGGGCGTTCCAGAGATTGAATGGAGAAGTATCAGAAGAATTATTTTCTTTAAAATAAAGAGACAGTGCATTATCTATTATTTTCTTATACTTTGGATGTTTAAAGAAAAAGGAATTTCCCTTCCATTCCTTAGTTGGAAATTTGGGTGACGTCAATTTTAATTTAACTAATATAGGGGCGTGATCGGACCAAGTAATTTGTCCGATAGAGGCTTCTGTGAATTTCTGAATAGACGAGAGATTTGTAAGGATTAAATCAATCCTTGAGTATGATTTGTGGTGGTTTGAGTAAAAGGTATATTCCCTTGAGGAAGAGTTCAAGCTTCGAAACACATCATAGAGTTGTTCTTTTGCTAGCCAATTTTCTAATGAAGGCATTTTAATCCTATTTGTAGCTGTAGAGTCAAGATTTTTATTCGGAATGATGTTGAAATCGCCCAAAATTTATTTGGCTAATATTGGGAGTGTAGATATTAACTATTGTATGTAATACTGAGTCTAGTTCACATATTAATATGTGAAAACTGCCATTTAAATCTATTATTTCTTTTACAAAATGAAATGAAATAGTATCTCTTATAGCTGTGAGAACACCAGCTTTCTTTACTGGAGAAGAAGATCTGAAGGTAAACGAGAATTGTTTGTGGTTGAATTTATGTGGGTTTTTATTTTTAAATTTAGTTTCTTGAAAAGTAACTAGGTCTGCTCTTGACTGAACGGCTTTTCTCCAAGCAGAGTGTCTTTTAATGGGACTATTAAGTCCCTTTACATTTAAAGATAAAAATGTTAAAGCCATAGTACAAGAAATGAGATAATAGACTTACCACCATCAGAACCTTAATAAAATATATTATTACAAAAACATTAATGACAACTTTGTCAAATCTTAGCCTAAAATATAACCATGAGAGACAAAAAGTAACAACAAGAAAGATTAAAAAAAACAAATAGACATTTGATAAATTCTCAGAACTGACTGAGGGGTTAGAGCGGGATGAATAAGAAAACAAAATCCCAACTTCTAACCTCAACAAAAAAGGGGAAAGAAAAGTTCATCATTGCTCTGCGATGGAAACCTGGATTGTAGATATGAGCTTTCGGATAAAGCCTTGAGGAAAAATTATAATAGTCAAATTCGCATCCATAGTACACAACTAGTTAAAATATATGCGCTTTGTGTATGATGTATTAGATTCCTCCTTAAAAGAAAACAAGGGCCAAGTCAGAGATGTTGAAAAGTCAAGTTTGATCGTCACCTTCTCTCATGAGGTTTTTGTCTTTTATAAAAGACTGTCCTTCTTCAATGTTTGTGATGGTGTAAGTTTTCCGCTTAAAGAAAACCAGGAGTTTCATGGGGAAGCCCCATTTATAGGAAATGTCATTTTGTCTCAGGATTAGGGTTATGTCTCCTAGGGACTTTCTAAAACTTAAGGTTTCCCTAGAGAAATCAGGGAAAATCTTAATTTTTTCAAATGGGGAAGGGAGGGTCTTGTGGTCTCTCAAATATTTAAGAAGATTTTCTTTAGTCTCGTAAAAATGAAATCTAGTTATTGTGTCTCTTGGTAAATCTTGGGAATGGACTTTGGCTTTTGTACTCTATGTGCTCGGTCTAGAACAAGTTCAAGACTGGATATAGTTGGAAACATTTTTTGAATAATACCCTTAATGTATGGAGCGAGGTCAGATGGTGAAACCTGTTCTGGGATCCCCCTGAATTTCAAATTATTGCATCTATTTCTATCTTCTTGCTCGATTATTTTTGTCTGGAGAAATTTGATTTCAGATTTTAGGGCAGTATTAGATTCTTCTAGGTTGTCTTGTCTGGTTGAAATTGTATTCACTTTTTTTTCTGTTGCTTCAGCATTCATTTTAATTTCGTTATTGAGCTTTGGAGCAAGTCAAACCTCTTGTTGAGATTGTGAAAATAACTTTTAATCCAAAAGCAAATGAGGGGGTTTCGGTGCACCCAGCTCATGGTAATGCCCCCTCTATTTGTCTCTTAGAGACTGCCCTAGCTTGTGAAGGACAGCGATAATTGTGGGGGCATAACAGCGCACCCAGCTCATGGCCATGGGTGCACTGAAAACCCCTCATTTGCTTATGGATTAAAAGTCAATTTTCAAAAGCACTGTACCAGTAACAGGTAGAGATTTAGTATCATTTTTATAGGGGTCAAGTCCTCTATATTATTATATACACTGCTCAAAAAAATAAAAGGAACACTTAAGCAACAGAATATAACTCCAAGTAAATCAAACTTCTGTGAAATCAAACTGTCCACTTAGGAAGCAACACTGATTGACAATCAATTTCACATGCTGTTGTGCAAATGGAATAGACAATAGATGGAAATTATTGGCAATTATCAAGACACCCTCAATAAAGGAGTGGTTCTGCTGGTGGGGACCACAGACCACATCTCAGTACCAATGCTTTCTGGCTGATGTTTTGGTCACTTTTGAATGTTGGTTGTGCTTTCACACTCGTAATAGCATGAGATGGACTCTACAACCCACAGAAGTTGCTCAGGTAGTGCAGCTCATCCAGGATGGCACATCAATACGAGCTGTGGCAAGAAGGGTTGCTGTGTCTGCCAGCGTAGTGTCCCGAGGCTGGAGGCGCTACCAGGAGACAGGCCAGTACACCAGGAGATGTGGAGGGGGCCGTAGGACGGCAACAACCCAGCAGCAGGTCCGCTACCTCCGCCTTTGAAAAAGGAGGAGCAGGAGGAGCACTGCCAGAGCCCTGCAAAATGATCTCCAGCAGGCCACAAATGTGCATGTGTCTGCTCAAACGGTTAGAAACCAACTCCATGAGAGTGGTAAGAGGGCCCAACATCCACAGATGGGGGTTGTGCTCACAGCCCAACATCGTGAAAGACACTTGGCATTTGCCACAGAACACCAGGATTGGCAAAGTCGCCACTGGCGCCCTGTGCTCTTCACAGATGAAAGCAGGTTCACACTGAGCACATGTGACAGACGTGACAGAGTCTGGAGACGCCGTGGAGAGCGATCTGCTGCCTGCAACATCCTTCAGCATGACTGATTTGGCAGTAGGTCAGTAATGGTATGGGGTGGCATTTCTTTGGAGGGCCGCACAGCCCTCCATGTGCTCGCCAGAGGTAGCCTGACTGCCATTAGGTACCGAAATGAGATCCTCAGACCCCTTGAGATCATATGCTGGTGCACTGGGCCCTGGGTTCCTCCTAATGCAGGACAATGCCAGACCTCATGTGGCTGGAGTGTGTCAGCAGTTCCTGCAAGATGAAGGCATTGAAGCTATGGACTAGCCCACCCGTTCCCCAGACCTGAGTCCGATTAAGAACATCTGGGACATCATATCTCGCTCCATCCACCAACATCACGTTGCACCACAGACTGTCCAGGAGTTGGCGGATGCTTTAGTCCAGGTCTGGGAGGAGATCCCACAGGAGACCATCCGCAACCTCATCAGGAGCATGCCCAGGCATTGTAGGGAGGTCATACAGGCACGTGAAGGCCACACACAATACGGAGCCTCATTTTGACTTGCTTTAAGGACATTACATCAAAGTTGGATCAGCCTGTAGTGTGTTTTTCCACTTTAATTTTGGGGTTGACTCCAACTCCAGGCCTCCATTGGTTAATAAATTTGATTTCCATTGATGATTTTTGTGTGATTTTGTTGTCAGCACATTCAACTTTGTACAGAACAAAGTATTCAAAGAGAATATTTCATTAATTCAGATCTAGGATGTGTTATTTGAGTGTTCCCTTTATTTTTTTGAGCAGTGTATTTTAACCCAGCTAAAAAGTGAACTGGCCCCCTCCTGAGGGGCAACTTGAAAAATGTCTGTGAAGTCAGATCAAGTCCATTCTCTTCCTTCAGCTTGGCTCCGCTGGGCGCAGTTCTTCTTTAGCAAATGTTCATACAAAAGCCAAGATAGAATTTTCCTTCTAAGCAGATGCTCAATTTCTGATGTGCCAAGGTGATATAATTCAATTGTCTTCCCCCTAATTTTAATAATTTCTTCCACACACCTTATACAGATCTTATCTGTGTGCATTATTACTACTTATACACCGGCCATCCATGGTGAGGAGGTGGCGAGTGTCTATTCAGTATTTCACACCTGCGCTGCCTCCGCCTTTTACCATGGGGTGCTGCTGCTGCATCCTGCAATACATCCCCTTGAGGAAGGCAATAGCGCTGAAACGCGCGTCGGGGAACCACACAGCGTGTGGGCTTCACTCCACAAAGGTAATTATGAAGGACATTAATGATTTTTGATGAACAGGGGTAGGGAGAGTTATATATATATATACATATATCCATAGTCTTTTAGACCGAATACTGTTTGTTCATGGATTGGTTGTCCATACTACCCCTATCCATCAATTCAGTTTCTTCAGTGATGCAATAATTATGAATAATGATACCTGTGGGATGTGATACTTACACTCTTGTGACACCTGCTTGTTTTTAAGTATGTTTTAAACTCTGTATGTATTTTTTGACACATGCTGCGTCACTTTCAACTCTGTACAATAAGATTTTGTTAATAACATATTTTTTCTAATTCTCTATAAAATGGGCCATATGTTCGTTTTTTTCTGCTTCGGCACTCCCCAAAATATTGTAGTTCATACGAATGGCCGGATATATATATCCTAAAAGAGTAGGTTGCAATATGGATGATAGATGTGCATTATATTTGATCATATTAGGTAACTTAATACTCTGTTCTAATCTTTCCTTTTATATCCTGCAATACATTAGTATTAGGGATTGGTAAGCATGGCTTTTTGTAGTTAGTTTTTTTCCCTTCAGGCATTACATGGTAAAACATCAGCGACTGCTGCAGCTACAGGCAGAGGTCGGCTATGTAACACCACTTTGCATCTGCCTCCTACAAAGCTGGCTCAGCTCCTGAGCCAGCGTGATACTTACTTTAGTGAGCTATGATATAAATGTACGTATCAGGTCGTTAAGCAGTTAATGCCTACCGTCAGAAGTAGTAAGGGTGTACTTAATTTGTCAGAGTCTGTTGCATTTTGTCCTAGATTCTGTAAAATATGACAGTGTGACTTATGTTCATCTGAGGTTGTATTTACCTAATTAAGACTTTCGAAATGGACTGATATGTAGAATAATAGCATTCAAAGGGATGTACTTAAATTTTTTCATGACTGCATACAGAGATAGACTTTTATTTTCTATGAAAAAAATTTATATTAATACAACCCCTGGCAAAAATTATGGAATCACCGGGCTCGGAAGATGTTCATTCAGTTGTTTAATGTTGCTGAACAAAAGCAGATCACAGACATGGCACAAAACTAAAGTCATTTCAAATGACAACTTTAGGGCTTTAAGAAACACTAAAATAAATCAAGATTAAAAATGTGGTACTCAGTAAGGGTAATTTTTTTCAGACCAAGCAGATGGAAAAAATTATGGAATCATGAAAAACAAACACACAAAAGAACACTCCAATACATCACTAGTATTTTGTTGCACCACCTCTGGCTTTAATAACAGCTTACAGCATCTCAGGCATGGATTTAATGAGTGACAAACAGTACTCTTCATCAATCTGGCTCCAACTTTCTCTGATTGCTGCTGCCAGATCAGCTTTGCAGGTTGGAGCCTTGTTATGGACCATTTTCTTCAACTTCCACCAAAGATTTTCAATTGGATTGAGATCCAGACTATTTGCAGGCCATGACATTGACCTTATGTGTCTTCTTCCAAGGAATGTTTTCACAGTTTTTGCTCTATGGCAGGATGCATTATCATCTTGAAAAATGATGTCATCATCCCCAAACATCCTTTCAACTGATGGGATAAGAAAACTGTCCAAAATATCAATGTAAACTTGGGCATTTATTGAAGATGTAATGACAGCCATCTCCCCAGTGCCTTTACCTGACATGCAGCCCCATATCATCAATGACTGAGGAAATTTGCATGTTCTCTTCATGCAGTCATCTTTATAAATCTCATTGGAACGGCACCAAACAAAAGTTCCAGCATCATCACCTTGCGCAATGCAGATTCGCGATTCATCACTGAATATGACTTTCATCCAGTCATCCACAGTCCACGATTGCTTTTCCTTAGCCCATTGTAACCTTCTTTTTTTCGGTTTAGGTGTTAATGATGGCTTATGTTTAGCTTTTCTGTATGTAAATCCCATTTCCTTTAGGCGGTTTCTTACAGTTCGGTCACAGACATTGACTCCAGTTTCCTCCCATTCATTCATCATTTGTTTTTTTGTGCATTTCCTGTTTCGGAGACATATTGCTTTAAGTTTCCGGTCTTGAAGATTGATGTCTTCCTTGGTCTACCAGTATGTTTGCCTTTAACAACCTTCCCATGTTGTTTGTATTTGGTCCAGATTTTAGACACAGCTGACTGTGAACAACCAACAGCTTTTGCAACATTGCGTGATGATTTACCTTCTTTTAAGAGTTTGATAATCCTCTCCTTTGTTTCAATTGACATCCCTCGTGTTGGAGCCATGATTAATGTCAGTCCACTTGGTGCAACAGCTCTCCAAGGTGTGATCATTCCTTTTTAGATGCAGACTAACGAGCAGATCTAATTTGACGCAGGTGTTAATTTTGGAAATGAAAATTTACAGGGCGATTCCATAATTTTTTCCTCAGAATTGAGTGATTCCATAATTTTTTCCCTCTGCTTGATCTGAAAAAAATTACCCTTACTGAGTACCACATTTTTAATCTTGATTTCTTTCAGTGTTTCTTAAAGCCCTAAAGTTGCCATATGAAATGACTTTAGTTTTGTGCCATGTCTGTGATCTGCTTTTTTTCAACAACATTAAACAACTGAAAGAACATCCTCAGAGCCCGGTGATTCCATAATTTTTGCCAGGGGTTGTAGCTTTGTGCAATCCTTACCCAACCCCCACCCATTCCAAGAAAATGATAAACTTTTCAATAACCCATAAAAAATGCCAATATGATTATTCATATTGATGTGAGAACTGCGTTTGTTTATAAAAAAAAAACCATAAAACAGTATCATTACATAGATTTACACTACAAAAGACAAAAGTTACAAATCCTCCCCCCAGAATTGTTACATGTCCGCTTATCTTTTTTATGTCTATACCATATAGAACAGACAAATGGAAGAGATTTATTATGCTTTGCGCATATAGAGCCATCATATTTTGCAGCGCTTTACAATCATCGCTGTCCCCACTGGGGCTCACAATCTAGATCCCCTGTCACTCTCTTTGGAGTGTGGGCGGAAACTCACAGGGAGAACACACAAACTTCTTGCAGATAAACTAAATTAACATCTTGTTTCAAACAGAAGTAGAGGGGCCCCATTGATTTATACGGGGGTCCGTGTACTGTATAATTTTTAGAACTGAGAAAAAAAATTAGCCCTGAATGCAGAACTCTACCATTCTAAAAATAAACTACAAGTAACCAGATGGCCTCCTTATAAATTAATGATCCCCCCACTTGCATTTGAACCAGGAATGCACAGGATGCTAATGCCATTTATCTGGGGTTTGTTGGTTCTAAAATGAAAAGATAAACGGACATGTGAACAGAGCCTTATTAATGTACTTGGCATTTATTATGCTCTGCAACATTAGCAAAAAACCCTTAAAGATCAGGTTTTATTAGGTTTCCTAATCTCAGGAATTGCAGCACGTTGGGAAATCTTTGTCCCAACCAGACTTGCATTTCTGCTTTTCTACATCCATAGTCTGCTGAGGAGGTAGTGTTAGTTCTACGGTGTCACTTGTCCAACCATCTCTTTAATACACTATTGAATGCATCTTTAGGCACATCGACACTGCCGATTTTCCTCATTTTTTTCTTGCCTTCAGCTTGTCTTTTCAGCAGCTTCATCTTCCTTGTGATATCGCCGCCATACTGCCAAAATACGAGTGATACAAGATATCAATATTCTATGAAAAGATTGGTGTATGAAGATTTTAAAATATTCTAAGGTTTAGTACTTCGGGGGCATCATTAATAAACCGGAGAGCTTCTGCATGGTTGGTGGAGTGCCTCTGCCGTAAGATGTAGTAACGGCAGAGTCAATAACAGTGGAAATAACAGACTAAGTACTGTTAAGCCTCATTCAGACGTCCATGTTACACGTACGTGTGTGTGTTTTTCATGGATAGGCTATATTGGGTACGTGTTCTATGATGCTTTTCACCTGTCCAAGTTTTTTATGGCAGCATGGATGAATATAAGTCTTTGGGTTCATGAAAAACACATACAGCACATGGATTGTGTCTGTGTACTATCCGTATATAAGACTGCATTGTATAGGAGGAACTTTGTCATTTATTTTCTTAATTCATCCGTGAAAATCCCCAATGGTAAAAACAGACACACTGAAGATACTGGTACCTTTTTTTCATATACGTGTTTAAACATGGACGGGTCAATGAGGCCTAAGGGGAATCGGGCAGCGAGTATCAGGCACTGACTGTATGACTCGGAAATGCTGTGACGTTTTGGAAAATAACAATTTAAAAGCTGCCGGTCAAAAAGTTGCATGTAAGACTAGTCGGACAGGAAGGTCCCGGCAGCTTCTCCCTGCACTCGCGTACACGGAGGGACCTGTGAGTCGCTGGTAGCGGGCGGGAGAATTTGCTGGGGACTGGTCTTTTTGACTAGTCTATAGCGCGTCTCGGTCCCCGGCGGCTTTTAGACTGTTTTTCTCTAAAACGCTGCGGTGTTTGAAAGTCAAACATACCTGGCTGAGAATATACAGCCAGTGCCTGATGCATGATGTCCATGTCTGCTGTCACGTTCCCTTTAAAGCAAAATGTATCACTTATAATATTTTAATAATTACAAAACAGATTTTTTACATGATTATGGAGGTAACCATCTTAACTGAACATTTGTTAGCTGCATTAAGGCTATGTGCCCACGATGCAGAAATGCAGCATATTTTTTACGCTTCTCCCTGGCGGGAAAAATGCATGCGGTTTTTACATCATTTTTCCCGGCAGGTAGAAGCGTTTGTCAAGCTTCTTTGCATGCATTTCTGCATGCGGGTTATCAAGCGCTTTTCCAAGCGATTTTAGCATCACTTGGAAAAGTGCTTGACAACTTGTTCACACTATATAAATCCATGCAACCGGCATGGATTTTATACAGTGTGACCAAGTTAGTTAAAAAAAAAAAAAAAAAAGTTTATACTCACCTTCCGATGTCCTCCCAGTGTTTTCGCTGCTCCGTCCGGTCTCTTGCACTGCTCTCGGCGTTGTGAAGGACCTACCATGATGTCACTGAGTCATGGACATGCTTAATGGACATGCTGCGGATTTTTGAGCGCAGCACAAACGCTGTGGAAAAATCAGCAGCATGGGCATTGACATTGTGGCTTGTCATTGGGGACCATGGGGGACGGATTACCTAGCGTTTTTTAAGCGGTTTCGCTGCGGAAATTCCGCGGCAGAAACGCTTGAAAAACGCATAGTGGGCACGCAGCCTTAGAGGTATTCTTTACCGCATGATATGAAGGTAATCCAGCTCAACGAACTGTGAATGCTTTTATTCACACAAATTGCATAACAAAGGACAGGATCAGCAGTACAGCTAGGAGAAATGCGTCAACTGTTTTCGGGTGACAGCCCACCACCAGTCAATAAGGGTGGGCTGTCACCCGAAATGCGTTTGTCACATTTCTCCTAACTACTGCTGATCCTGCCTCTGTTATGCACTTTGTGAATAAAAGCCTATTCACGGTACGTTGATCTGAATTACCTTCATTTTATGACTGTGCTATGCCACAACGTGATGTTTCCGTGCTCTGAACACTTTCAAGATGTTCCCTACGGTGAGCTGGATCCAATATTGCTTCTATATGTTACCCCAGCCACATGAACTATTCCTAAAGCATTCACTAAAATCTTGTTATCTTGCAGGCCTCATGTGCTCATGTTCTGTTATGATCACAAATAATCCTAGAATTACTTACAACTAATATTACCATTGTGGGTCCCTTCTTGCAATTGCTTTTAAGCAAAAAGCTGAAAAGGAGGAGGGTTGTTCGGGACTAACATCTCTAACAGTGCGGTGGCTCACTGGGTAATAAAGGGGTTAGGGCCAGCTTGGTATTATCAGCTGGCCTAAGCCCAAAGTTCATGGGGTCACGCCAATATTAGACATGACCGCCATGAATTTCTAGTAAAGTAATTAAAAAAAACACAACACCCAGAATAAAGTCCTTTAATTGAAATAAACACACAATTTTTTAATGTTCTAAATTAAACCATACTTACCATCACGCCCATTCCAGCTGAAGCCAATGTCTTCTGCAATAAAAGTAAAATAATAAACCAACATCATCCTTACCTTTCCATGGTTCCCAGGATGGCTCCAGCTCTGCTACATTCACATGACAGGCTGGATCGCAGCCGAAAGTTGCCATCCAGCTTGCTATGCCGCAGACACTGAGAAGCGCAGGCATGCTTGCGCTCCTCAGTGTCTGCCTGTGACGGCATCCAGATGAGCCGAGGTCATGTCCAATGAACTCGGCTCACCTCATGCACGTCACTGACAGCGTGGGAAAATTCTCCTGTGCTTGCAGTGAGCATGAGAGAATGTAGCAGAGCTGGAGCCGTCCTGGGAATCATGGAAAGGTAAGGATGATGTTGGTTTATTATTTTACTTTTATTGCAGAAGACAATGGCTTCAGCTGGAATGGGCGTGATGGTAAGTATAGGTTAATTTAGAACAATAAAGAATTGTGTGTTTATTTCAATTAAAGGACTTTATTCTGGGTGTTTGTGTTTTTTTTTAACTTTAACTATGGGGTTAGTAATGGGGGGTGTCTTTTAGACGCCTCTCCATTACTAACCTGGGCTTGATGTCAGCTGGCATTATAAGCTGACATCAACCCCAGCCCTATTACCCCACTGCCATCGCTACAGGGAAGTGGGAAGAGCGAGGCTAAGTGCCAGAATTGGCGCATCCTATGGATGCACCATTTCTGGGGCGGCTGACGGCTGGTGTTTCTAGCCTGGGAGGGGGCCAATATTCATGGCACCCTTCCTGGGCTATTAATATCAGCCCCCAGCTGTCTGCCTAGCCTTTGCTAGCTATTAAAATAGGGGGGACCCCACATAATTTTTTGGGGGGTCCCCCATTTTAATAGCTAGTAAAGGCTAGGTATTCAGCTGGGGGCTGATATTAGTAGCCTGGGAAGCTCAGTGGGTATTACCCCCTTCCCAGGCTTCAAACATCTGCCCCAGCCATCTGCTTAACCTCCGCTAGAGACTAAAATTACGGGGAACCCCACACCAATTTTTTTTTTAAGAAATCCTTTATTTTAGCACTAAATGACAAGTACAGTAATCAACACTATCACTGTACTTCTTATATATGTGACTGACATGTTTCTATCTATCTAATCTATGTGTGATGCTTTATTCTTTCTGTTCTAAATTGTCGGGTACCGAAGCTGAATTGCCGGCCGGCTTTTTTAAAGAGACGGTGCATGAAAACACTATTATTTTTTTAAATAAATCCTTTAACACTAAATGACAAGTACAGTAATCAACACTATCACTGTACTTATTATATATGTGACTGACATGTTTCTATCTATCTAATCTATGTGTGATGCTCTATTCTTTCTGTTCTAAATTGTCGGGTACCGGTGTATGCCGCTGCTGAATTGCTGGCTTTTCATGTAATACATTCTACATTATTCTTAGTTGTTTTCCTTCATGTAGAATTAACCTACAAGGAAAGAAAGGGTTTATTTTCATTCCGATATTTGTGTCACATTGACTTGCATTGGTTTCCGGTATCGGAATCGGCGATATCCGATATTTTTTGGATATTGGTCCGATCCAATCCGATCCGATATTTCCCGATATCGGAAGGTATCGCTCAACACTAGCCATCAATGAAGGTGCTAGGAAAGATGGCTGCCAGTCCTCGGCAGAGATGGACGGATGTGTGCATGATTCACGGAATGAAATGCAGATAGATGAACAGGAGGTCATATACAGATTATATTGGTCTGGCACCTTTCACTGACATAGGTGCTGTATCCGTTGTAAGGCAGCACTAGTCATCATAATGGGGAATACTCGCTTCGCTGCGACAATCAATGCACACGGGCAATGTCTTTCCATTTTTAAACAATGCTCAGCAGTTTATTACTTCTTAAACCACAGTTCACACAGTCCATCTTAGTCCGCCACCGGCATGTTTACACACTTAACATCCGGGAGTCTCTCAAGTAGCAGACAGGCCCAAGTGGCTCCAGTAACAGCCTTCAGCAAGGTAATAAAATAGCAATGTCCATATTAATGTCCATATAACACAGGGTATTACCTTTGCCGGGTTTAGCTGTCTCAGTCCATTACTCCGCCACCACTGTGGCTTTGCGGCTTCCCAGGTAGGGGTCTCCAGCCGTCGTTCCCTCAAAGGCCACTGACATCCACACAGGATCCAGGCTCTGCCTTTCAGGACTCTTACTCGAGCCTCTGCCTTCCAAGGCCACTAGCATCCACACAGGATCCAGGCTCTGCCTTTCAGGCACCAGGCTTCACTCGGCCTCACTAGGCCTCACACGGTCGGTGTCCCACACACACGGAAACAGGCCTTACGCCTCTCTCACAGAACACACCGAACACACCTGTCTCCCATCAAGCAGGGTTTATATATGCATCCCGTACACACACACACACACACTGACAGGACCTTGCTGATGTCACAGTCATGTGATCAGACAGACATTCTGTGCGTGCAGGACCTGTGCTATGTCACAGTCATGTGACCAGTCACCTGAGGGGGAAGGTACATAGTCAGGGAAAACACATCCTGGACCATTACCGTAATGCCAGCAAGTCGCTGCATTACATACCCCCCCCCTCTGTTCAAACTTGTGGGGTTGAACACATAATATACACAATCACTATAACCCCCAGCTCACATAGAGACCATGTACTTTACAATTGTGCTACTCAGCCCCTGGAACATTAGTCAATGACATTAGCCCATTCCTTAGGGACCTACCATTTGTCACTGTCACTGACTTCGTCAGGTCACCTTTCCGGGTTGTAACCTTGTCAGAGCTCCCCCGCTCCCAGCGGTCAGTTGTAACCTTGTCAGGTCTCCCCCGCTCCCAGCGGTCAGTCATAATCTTGTCAGACCTCCCCCGCTCCCAGCGGTCAGTCGTAACCTCGTCAGGTCTCCCCCGCTCCCAGCGGTCAGTCATACAGCGGTGTGACTCACATGCCCTGGTATCTAAGGTCTGGTTCGACTCCGTAATGTCCCGTCCTCTATTGGGTCGTTTGTATGGGCTGCTCAAACCTGAGTTACTGGAGGTCTCACTACCTCTAAACCCACGCCCACTACTCTCAAGACATCTTGAAAGGTCCCTAACTTCAGCTGTAGCTGTTCTGTTATTTAGGGGGCCCTTTCTCTGTCGGGTCTCACAATTTCTAGACGGCTGCCATCTTCTGCTGCTCAGATGATGCTGTCTATCCGCTCGCAGTCTAGCGAGATTCAACTGTTCTACCTCTCGCAGGTAGGTCACTCGGTACTCCAACAGCATGCGCATATATCCCAGGCTTTCTTCTGTTCCTACAGCGGAGAATGATACCATGCCGTCTTCGTCGGGTATCCAGTCCTGACGATCATGTGGACTGCTTACTTTCACCACCCCAGACTTCTTGACCATCATCTGCATGGCTCGACCATTTCTCCCAACGAGCTTCCTCACCAGAACATGAGGCACCCGGATGACCTCTTCACGCATACTGTGAGCTTTCCTCATCAACTCCAGTTGTCTAACGGCTTGTTCCGTCTTCAACCGGAGAAACCGCTTTGTGCGAATACATCGCCAGTGCATGTCACTTAGGATAGCCACCCTCTTCACTGTGACTTCGGTCGTGGACAGGACCACCAGCTGTTTAGCTTCTGAGGTCAAGTACACCTTACAGGCTCCCACGGCCTTCTTAAACTCCTCATGCACGGACTCACTGGTGCATTCTTCCCTCAAATCCTCGGGTACATCTACAAGGCACTTGTACCGAGACGTTTCGGTCTCACCAGTGGTTTCCAGACGATCAACCAGCTCAGGTTTCAGGGGCAATTGACCTCAAGCTTCTTCACCCTGTATGCTTCCCCTGAGCTGACTCACAGCTACAAATTCACGAATTTTCGTCTTGACCACTTCCATCTCATATTTATGTGTGGTTAACACTCTCTTAGCTCTCCTCAGGTCCACCTTCTCATGGTATAAGGGAGTGAGTGCAACGTGTTCGCCCTTTTCCTTCTCCAAGAAGGCCTCGTTCACTGAGTGATACTTTGTCAGGCGACTTTTGAGCCCGGAAACTTCTTCCTCTAGCTCCGCCACTCGCCTCTCAGCGGCCCGTCTCTGAAGCTCTTCCTGCTTCAACAGCTCTTCCAGCAGCAGAGCTCTCTCAGACCTCTCCGTCTCCAATGTGCCCACTCGGCTCTCAATAGCCAGTCTCTCACGCCTCTCTTGCGTCCACTGGGTTTGTAGCAACTCCTTGAGCTGCTTGATCTCGGCTCCGACATCCACCGAACCCTCCGAGCCCACATCACTCGAGGAGGTATCTGCTTCATACCTCCCATGACCAGCGGTCAACTCCTGGCCCTGGTCTGTGGCTTTTCCGATGGACTCCTCCATCCTCTCTCGCTCAGCTTCCATCTTGCTGACTGTTTCCTTAAGGTACGTCTCCGCCTTCTGGAGAGTATCACAGGACATCTGTAGCTCCTTCACCTGAGCTTCCAGATCTAGGGTCTTTCCCCGAAGATCATCATTCTCCTCACGGGTGTCTTGCAGAGTGGTCTCAACCACTTGGCGCACTTGCCCTGCACCTGCCTTATCCTCCTCTAGTTTTTTCTTCACCTTGAGGAGATCCTCATAATCTCTCTTACTCTGTTGCAGTTCCCTACTGCGTTCACCACACTCCTTCTTGGAGTCACACAGCTCCTGGTTGAGCTGTTTGCGCAGTCATTCTAGGGTTTGTTCACGCCCAGCAACTTCATGCTGCAGCGCCTCTTTGAGGACAGACAGCTCTAACTGTACCAGGGAGAAGCGATCTTTCACCTCGCATAACTCATCTTCACACACCGCTCTGTCAATCTCTAATTGAAAAACCTCCTCCTTGATTTTGCGGCGGTCCTCCTTAATTCCATAGAACATTTCCTTCCAATGGTTAATTTCCGCGTTGCTTCCCTCCACATCTCGCTGCCAGTTCCTCATAACCTGGTATATTTTCTGCTGTTCAGATTCCAGGTTCAGCTGGTATGAGGACACGTTCCCCAGGTTTTCCCTTAGTTGCTGCACGTCACTCTGATACTGCTGCCTGATAGGCTCCAGCTCTTGGTCATGACTGGCCGCCTCCTCTTTCAGGGCTGTCAGATCCTTCTGACTCGGTACCGTACCGGAGGTTGCTACTGGCAACATCACCTCCTTTTCTATCTCTAATGGAGGATCCACACTTGAAGCAAAGGCACACAGTACTACATTCTCTTTATTTTCATTTTCAGCGAGGACTACCGGAGCAACCTTTTTGTGGCCCTTGCGCCGTCGACGACGAGAGGGGGACTCTCTCCCCTCGTCTAGCCCCTCCTGACTGAACTCACTTTTTACTTTCATAGTGTCACAGTCAGCTACGGGGTCTGTGTCACTCCCCATGGTGTTGTGGACTAACAGGTCACCTCCCACTTTGACGTCACCCCCTTCTACTGGAGTTCCCCCGTTATCAACGGTCACATTGTCATTTTTAGGAGGTACCAACCCACAACCAGTAACAATTTCCAGTTTTCTGCACTCTACGCTGTTTTGAAAATCTGCCCCTTTTAGACTCCGCCCCCTTTTTAACAAACACACCTACAGGGTAATTTTTAGAAAAAAAATCAGCAATAGTCTTAGGACTTAGTTCACAACAGCTCTTACCACTTCCCCGGGCACTCTGGGACAACACTGGCGCCCCCGGAGAGTTCATAGAATGGTCCACTGCCGCCATTCCATATGGTGCCCACAGCTCCTGTGGTTGCTGCACCATGTCCAGTTTCATGTCCAGTAGACGTTTCTCATATATGCGGTCCGACTCATCAGACCCATTTGCTGCTCCGTTCACAGCCATCGCGGTGCACTGTTCACACCAGAACTTCACCGCTCTCCCCGGAAAATTTTCGTGGCCCCGCCGAACCACAGCAAAACCGGATTTGAGTGCGACGACAACCTTCGCAACCCCGCCGAGTTGCAGCCAGATGCTTTAAACTTCGTGAGCCCCGCCGAGCCACGGCAAACCAGGTTTGAGTGCGACGCCAATCTTCGCAACCCCGCCGAGTTGCAGCCAGATGCTTTAATCCACACTCGTCCTGTGCCGTTGCCCCTAGCAACCGGGCTGCAGCTGCCCGCACTCTCGAACCATATGTAAGGCAGCACTAGTCATCATAATGGGGAATACTCGTTTTGCTGCGACAATCAATGCACACGTGCGATGTCTTTCCGTTTTTAAACAATGCTCAGCAGTTTATTACTTCATAAACCACAGTTCACACAGTCCATCTTAGTCCGCCACCGGCATGTTTCCACACTTAACATCCGGGAGTCTCTCAAGTAGCAGACAGGCCCAAGTGGCCCAAGTAACAGCCTTCAGCAAGGTAATAAAATAGCAATGTCCATATTAATGTCCATATAACACAGGGTATTACCTTTGCCGGGTTTAGCTGTCTCAGTCCATTACTCCGCCACCACTGTGGCTTTGCGGCTTCCCAGGTAGGGGTCTCCAGCCGTCGTTCCCTCAAAGGCCACTGACATCCACACAGGATCCAGGCTCTGCCTTTCAGGACTCTTACTCAAGCCTCTGCCTTCCAAGGCCACTAGCATCCACACAGGATCCAGGCTCTGCCTTTCAGGCACCAGGCTTCACTCGGCCTCACTAGGCCTCACACGGTCGGTGTCCCACACACACGGGAACAGGCCTTACGCCTCTCTCACAGAACACACCGAACACACCTGTCTCCCATCAAGCAGAGTTTATATATGCATCCCGTGCACACACACACACACTGACAGGACCTTGCTGATGTCACAGTCATGTGATCAGACAGACATTCGGTGCGTGCAGGACCTGTGCTATGTCACAGTCATGTGACCAGTCACCTGAGGGGGAAGGTACATGGTCAGGTAAAACACATCCTGGACGATTACCGTAATGCCAGCAAGTCGCTGTATTACACCGTGTACTGCCTTTTCTACAATAGTCAATTAGCACATGGCAGAAAAAATTAGCTATTTTCAGAGTTTTCCTTTACATCCATTGAAAACTAGAAAGATGGATTTATAAAAAATACACGTGCTTTACTTTTTTTTTAATACTGACTAGAATTTAACAAAAACACAAAAGGTGTTAAATCTAAAAGTTTGTTTAAATAGAGAAAGTGTTTGACAAGTTAATATATTCTTCAACCCTGCCACACAAGGCTTCAATACTTTATAACCTTAGAGACATTGCTTGATCTTCCGGCTGAGCTGTAAATTGAGAAAATCATAATCTTTGAATGGGCGTTAATATATATATATATTTTTTTTAAATCAAAGCAGCAAAAGCACTATATATATAAGACATACAATACATACACATTTTGCCAAGACGTTCTTTCTGTAGGCTTTAATTCTGAAAAAGAAGAGGTATAATATAACAGGACACACAGAAATAAGCATGCTGTTAGGGTATGTGCACACGATGCAGAAATGCTCAGGATTTTTTCCTGAGCGTTTCTGCATCTCTCTGGCAGGAAAAAACGCATGCGGATTGTACATGTGGTTTCCTGCCAGGGGCATGCGGAAATGAAGCGGTCTTCACTTTCATTTCCGCATGCGGGTTGACAAGCGCTTCCCAAGCGATTTTAGCATCACTTGGAAAGTGCTTGTCAACTTCACACTACATAAATCCATGTGACGCGCCCCCTGGGCCTGTGTTGTGCAGGGAACCCGGAACCGGGCCTGTTGTAGAATGCTGGGGGTTGTAGTCTCCGTGTGGCGGTGACCTGGTCCGTGCCCAGGGTGGTCAAACCAGTGGCAGTCTTAATGTATAGCAAATGTCCGACTACGCCACCCGTGGATTGCGGTCAGTGGGGACCGCCGCTGCGCTGCCAACCGCTGAGGCTGATGTTGTTTGCGCAGCCGAGTATGGGATAACTCCCCACGGGAGAAGTATTGCCTCAGGGCAGCTAATGTGAGAGATGATGGGAGTGATGGTGTGAGGGTCCCAGTGCTAATGGTGCTGGTGCGGCAAGGAGACGTGAGGTGCAGTTCAGGGTCTTTACTGATGGTACAAGGCAGACCCTCCCGGGAGTACTGGCTAGTATAAGGGGCCTGGTCAGTCTGCGAGCAAGCAGGAGTTCCCCTGGCCAGGTGGAGTTGTAGGCCTCCCCGTTTATCTGCACTCTTCCTGGCTACCTTGCTGTCAGCGGTTACAAGTAGCCCACGTCCCTGAGCATACCGTGTGGTGCTCACCCGTATGGCTGGTGACTTGGGGCCTTCTGTTAGCCTCCGCTCCTGGATGGCGGCGCTGGTCCCTTCTTTGTGACTGAGCCTCCGGGCTTCTATGGCCAGAGGACCTGGAATCCCCTGCCGGTTGGTTTCTGCTGCTGGGTATATATCAGTCCCCACAGCCTCGGACTCCTGTGTCCGGTTTTAGTAACTTCAGCCAGGGCGAGCTATATCTCTGCTCACAGCCCCTGGCCTTCAGCTGCTGCTCCTACAGAGCTCCTGTTCTCACTTTCCCTCTCCAGACTCTGACTGCTCTGCTTGTTCTGCAGGCTCTGTCTCTGTCTAACCTAATCCCGCCCCAGACCCAGTTTATAAGGGCAGATTCCTCCCCTCCCAGGTCTGGGTGGGCAGTGTTGCATGCTTAGGGCTCCTGACCAGAGAAACCTCCCACTTGCTCTCAGACATAATATCTCTATTACTGTGGCAACCAGACCCCTGGGGTGTCACATTCCCCCCTAGTAAATTTTAGTACTCCGGGACTAAACACATTTTTAAAACATAATAACAGGGTATAACAATAATTCGATAACATATTTACAAGAAGCTGTAGTTCTTTAAAGGTCACGGGTGTCCATATCACCCAAGGTGAAGTTTTAAGGGAAGTAGGGGACCTGTCCAAAGCAAACCCCTTGCGTTGTCCTTGGGCGTGGCTGCAAGGCTGGAGCTAGCTACTTTGGGCCGCAAGTAGGCCACGCCAGACAGGTTTTCTCTTCCGCGGCCGTCTTCACAAGAGGCACCAAGGTGCAACTATCTACAAAACTGTTCCGGTTATCCAGCGTTCATAACCTGTTAGTCCATAAAAATCTGCAGGGTAACTGAGAAACATAATTAATAACAGGCAACAAACATAAACCATAAACAGTTAACAGATAAATTCACAGTGCATTAGTTTAGATTCTCCAGCGAGCGGGCATCTGACCTCTAGTGGACCTACGGAGCTCACTAACTGGTTCTGCACTACAGGGTGTAGGAGGTGTTATGGGTAAGCTGGGCAGCTGTCTGCGCACTCTTTGGCTCACTAGGGGCACGGCAGGCTTACTACTAGCAGAGGGTTGATCCTCCTGTACTGCTGGTGTGGACTCTTCTGCCTCTTGGGCCGGCTGCTCTTCCAGCTCTACCGGTTCCTCTGTAGGCACTTGCGGGGCTGGCTGGAGAAAGGTGAGGACGGGTACCACGACAGCGCCGTTTACTTGTGTCCAAGACCGGGGGAAGTCTCCGAGTACGGTACTGATCATTTCTTCCCTTTCCTCTGCGGGTTGAGGGTTTTCTTGATCTTCTTCAGGGCTTTGCAGCTGCTCGGGACACTTCTTCAGGTGGTCTCTGGAGACAATGGCTGTGGTTTCTCCTCCATCCTTACTGATTATGCAGATTTTTGGGTTCTCATGGCTTGATGGCAGTACGGTGTACGGGTCCTTCTCCCACTGGTCGTCCAACTTGTGGAGCCGCCTCTTCCTCTTCAAGACCTGCTCTCCAGGTACCAGGAGAACAGCGGGAGCATACTGGTTATAAGCCTTCTCTTGCCTTTCTCTAGCTTGAGACAGACTTCGCTCGACGCTCTCCTGTACTTTCCGATACTGCTGCTGCCGTTCTGTATCCCAGTCTGCCTCTGGCGAGGTGTCCTCAGGCGTCAGGACTCCCATATCCAGGTCAATAGGCAGCTTACCAGGTCTTGCTCTCATTAGGTAAGCCGGGGTACAGTTGGTTGAACCTACAGGGATGTGGTTATACAGGTCCACCAGATCGGGCAGTTTCTCAGGCCACAGATTGCATTCTTCCAGGGGCAATGTTTTTAGCAGATCTATCATCACCTGGTTCATCTTCTCGCAGAGTCCATTGGTTTGAGGGTGATAGGGCGTTGTTCTTATCTTCTTGCAGCCATAGAGGTTGCAGAACTCCTGGAAGACCTCGGCTTCGAAGGCTGGTCCTTGGTCTGTCAACACTTGGTCCGGGTACCCGTGTGGACGGCAGAAGTGCTGCTGGAAGGCTCTAGGTGCTGTTTGAGCCGTTAAGTCCTTGACCGGGACCACAACCAGGAACCGGGAGTAATGATCTACGATTGTGAGGGCGTAGACATACCCAGATCTGCTTGGAGCCAGTTTCACATGGTCCAGGGCTACCAGTTCCAGTGGCTGTCTGGTGATGATGGGCTGCAGGGGAGTCTTCTGGCTGGCTCGGTCTTTTCTTCTCAGGTGGCACGGGCCACAGTCTCTGCACCACCTCTCGATGACTCCTCTCATGCCTACCCAGTAGAACCGTTCACGCAACAAGAACTCCAGCTTCTTCCATCCGAAATGCCCTGCTCCGTTGTGGTATGCCTCCAGAACCATAGCCGCGTCTCGTCTTGGGACCACTACCTGCCAGGTCAACTCATGTGTTCGAGAGTTAACCATTCTCCGGCACAGCTTCTCCCTGTAGAGGAACAGCTTACTTTTCTCCTTCCACAGTTGCTTGGTCTCCTCCGGAGCATCTGGGTCAAGACGGGCATCGGCCTGGGTCAGCATTTCCTTCACCAAATGGACTGCGGGATCACTGTCTTGCGTCTCCGCCCAGTTGTAGTGGGGCAAGGGATTGAATGTCATGGAGCGCCTGTCCTTCACACGGTGGGAATACAGGGTAATCCCATGACGGTGGAACGCAGGGAGCTCAACTTCTTCCAGATCTTCTGGATCTTCCCCTACGTCCGGTAAGTTCGGCATTCTAGACAGGGCATCCGCGTTGGCATTTGAGCGTCCTGCCCGGTATCTGATGGTGAATTCAAAGTTGGACAGGCGGGCCATCCATCTCTGTTCCAGGGCACCGAGCCTTGCAGTGTCCAGGTGTGTCAACGGGTTGTTATCCGTGAACACGGTGAATTTGGAGGAGGCAAGGTAATGCTTGAAACGTTCGGTCACTGCCCACACTACTGCCAGGAACTCCAGCTTGAATGAGCTATAATTCTCAGGGTTCCTCTCCGTGGGCAGTAGCTTTCGGCTGGCGTAAGCGATTATCCGTTTTTTCCCTTGCTGGATCTGGGACAGTACGGCTCCTAGCCCGATGTTGCTTGCGTCCGTGTGGAGGATAAAGGGCTGGCTGTAGTCTGGATATGCCAGGATTTCATCCCCCGTGAGGGCCATCTTCAGCTGGCAGAAGGACTCCTCTTCCAGCTTTTCCCACCTAAAGGGCGGCTTCTGGTTTTTGGCTTTCCGAGATTGACCTATCAGGAGGTCCTGCATAGGGGCTGCCATTTTGGTGAAACCGGGAATGAATCTTCGGTAGTAGCCTACCAACCCGAGGAACTGTCGCACTTCCTTTATGCTGGAGGGTCTTGGCCAGTCCTTAATCACGGTGATCTTATCAGGGTCAGGAGCCACTCCGTCAGCACTCACCACGTGTCCCAGGTATTGCACCTTTGGTTTCAGGAGGTGACACTTGGAGGGTTTCACCTTTAGGCCGTAGTTTGCCAGAGCTTCGAACACTTCTGCCAGGTGTTTCAGGTGGTCCTCGTAGGTCTTGGAATAGACGATGACATCGTCCAGGTATAACAGGACCGTCTCGAAGTTCCGGTGTCCCAAACAGCATTCCATCAACCGTTGGAAGGTTCCTGGTGCGTTGCAGAGCCCGAACGGCATACAGTTAAATTCGCTGAGACCCATCGGGGTGGTGAATGCGGTCTTCTCCCGGTCCGCCTCTGCTACAGGAACCTGCCAGTACCCGCTAGTGAGATCCAAAGTAGAGAAGAAGTTAGCAGATTTTAATGCAGCTAAGGACTCTTCTATCCTTGGTAACGGGTACGCATCTTTGTGTGTGATACGGTTGACCTTCCTGTAGTCTACACACATTCTCATGGTGTTGTCTTTCTTTTTCACTAAGACTAGTGGAGCTGCCCAGGGGCTACAGCTGTCCCTGATTACCCCAGCCTCCTTCATGTCTCTAAGCATCCCCTTGGCGTGTTGGTAGTGTGCCGGGGGTACGGGTCGGTATCTCTCCTTTATGGGAGGATGGTCTCCCGTGGGGATGTGATGTTCTACCCCTTTACTAGCCTGAAGTCTAGCGGGTGTTTACTAAACACTCTCTCGTACTCTCGAACCACCCGATAGACTCCCTGTTTCTGGTGTGAGGGAGTGGAGTCAGTACCCAAATGCAGTTGCTGACACCAGTCCTCCATTGGTTTCTTAGAGCCGTTACCTTCCTCTGGTTGAGATGGAGGCAAGGGTTCCACGGCCTGTACAGAGTTCTGGTTGATGGTGAACAATTTGGCTAGCGTGGCATACCGGGGCAGGTGTACTTCTCTCTCCCCGATATTTATGATGCGAACGGGCACCCTCCCATGGCGTACATCGACCACCCCCCGTGCTGTCAAAATGGTGGGCCTACTGTCTGAGTAGACGGGTTCTACCATTGCTTGGTAGTCTCTACCTCTTAGACCAATAGCTGCCCGGCACCAAATCATCATCTCACTTTTTGGGGGCATGGCAATAGGGAACTGGTCACACATTCTCACGCTACCTATCTCGCCACCAGATAGTTCCACCTGTTGCCGTTTCATCAGTGCCCGGATCTCTTTTTGGAGCACACGCTGCTGGCTGGAACTGGCGTTCTTGGCAACCTGTTGCAAAATAAGAATCACCTCTGCAAGACAATTTTCAATCACATTAGTTCCCAAGGTTATTCTAGGGTGACTCTCATGACGGTCTATGTCCACTATAATCAGTCCTTGTGCCGCCAGTTCGACTTTACCGATCTTAATGGTCACCTCTTTGAATCCCACCTGCGGCACGGGCTGACCATTGCTGGCGATGATACTCAGGTCGTCATCTGGGTAGCGGGTTATGTCCGAGTCATTCCAGTACTGTTTAAAGAGCACGTACGGGATGGTGGTCACCTGTGACCCAGTGTCTAGTAGGGCACTCATAGGAATGCCATCCAGTACCACAGGCAAGATTGGACGTCCCCCTACTATTTATCACGCCAGTTTGATGGGCCTGATGGTCTTATGCCTGGGGGTTGGCCCTCTACCCCAGGTTGTGCCCGTTTAAATGACAGTACCTTGCCACATGTCCGGGTTGATTGCAGCGGCGGCAGATGGGTCGTCCGTCCTCGTTGTATCTGTCGCTGGGTCTTCCTCTGGCCGGTGGGGTCCTCCTCAGTCGGCGCCACGGGACGTCCTCCGGTCCGGATGCCAGCTGGATCTTTCCTGGAGAAGAGACCTGTAAAGACTGCACAGTTCTGGTTAGCGCGGCAACGCTCTTAGTCAGCTCTTGGACCTGATGGTGCAGGTCTGTAGCCGGGTCACTGTTTAAAGCCTGCGCATCAGCTCCCACAGGCCCTGCAGACAAGGGCGCCGTCTCCTGGTGGTAAGTGATAGCAGGGGGCCTGTGGGTCACAGCGCCACCTGGTGCCGGTTCTCGGAGCACCTGGATGGCTCTGTCCTTGAACTGTGCAAAGTCCAGGTCAGGGTCCTGTAAGGCCATTGCCCGCAACTGGGTTCGGTGGGCATTGCACAATAGACCCTCAATAAATTGTTCAGTCAACAGCTTATCTTCATTTCCCACGCTGTCAGGGTCTGCCTGCTTAATGGCTCTCAGGGCCTCTTGTAGGTTTAGAGCATAGTCTCTTATACTCTCATGTGCCCGCTGATTACACCGGTAAAATCTGAGCTTTATTTCGCCTGAGGTGCGGGTATCAAATGTGTCTTTCAGCGGGCTAGTATTTCTCTGACAGTCCTCTTCCTCCTAGGTGGCCAGGACTTTACCTCCCTTTGGGCTGCCCCGATTAATTGGGCCACCAGGATGCTCACTTTTTGCTCTTCTGTGAGGGGGTACACCTGGAAGAGGCTATCCAGTCTTTCTCTAAAGTCATTTAGAGTATGTGACTCCCCTGAGTACTGGGGTAGCCAGGTTGCCCCCGGGATATAGGGCATGGTGAATGGCATGACTGCTGCAGCGGTTGCGCTGGCGGTGGCTGTGGCAGTGGAGCTCCCCTCGGTATCCGGCATCCTACTCCCCCCTAGTGGACCGTGGCCTACCTTGCGATGCTCTTCTTCCGTAGGCCGCGGCTCCGCAGTCGATCGTCGGGGTTGAGGACCTGACGTCGCGCTCCGATGACGTCAGCGTTGCTCTTCCTCCCTTCCAGGACCTTGCGCAGCGTCAGAGCGTGGGGCGGAGCGTGGGGCGGAGCTTCGGATCTCGCGCGCTTTTGGCGTCCACGCCCCTCTTCTTCCCGTGCGGCGTCCCGAAGATGGCATCCGAAGGCGGGAAGCAGCTGCGGATGGCGGGAAGAAGGCAGAAGACGGCGGGAAACGGTCCAAGATGGCGTCTGATGGCGGGAATCGGCTCCGGATGGCGGGAAACGACTCCGGACGGCGGGAAACTTCACCACAGTAAGTATAAAAGTCTCTTTTTCAGGCACGCAGTACCCGGTGGTTGCGGGCACGAAATCCTGCCGACTACGCCAAAGTTGACGCGCCCCCTGGGCCTGTGTTGTGCAGGGGAACCCGGAACCGGGCCTGTTGTAGAATGCTGGGGGTTGTAGTCTCCGTGTGGCGGTGACCCGGTCCGTGCCCAGGGTGGTCAAACCAGTGGCAGTCTTAATGTATAGCAAATGTCCGACTACGCCACCCGTGGATTGCGGTCAGTGGGGACCGCCGCTGCGCTGCCGACCGCTGAGGCTGATGTTGATTGCGCAGCCGAGTATGGGATAACTCCCCACGGGAGAAGTAATGCCTCAGGGCAGCTAATGCGAGAGATGATGGGAGTGATGGTGTGAGGGTCCCAGTGCTAATGGTGCTGGTGCGGCAAGGAATCACAGAGACGTGAGGTGCAGTTCAGGGTCTTTACTGATGGTACAAGGCAGACCCTCCCGGGAGTACTGGCTAGTATAAGGGGCCTGGTCAGTCTGCAAGCAAGCAGGAGTTCCCCTGGCCAGGTGGAGTTGTAGGCCTCCCCGTTTATCTGCACTCTTCCTGGCTACCTTGCTGTCAGTGGTTACAAGTAACCCACATCCCTGAGTATACCGTGTGGTGCTCACCCATATGGCTGGTGACTTGGGGCCTTCTGTTAGCCTCCGCTCCTGGATGGCGGCGCTGGTCCCTTCTTTGTGACTGAGCCTCCGGGCTTCTATGGCCAGAGGACCTGGAATCCCCTGCCGGTTGGTTTCTGCTGCTGGGTATATATCAGTCCCACAGCCTCGGACTCCTGTGTCCGGTTTTAGTAACTTCAGCCAGGTCGAGCTATATCTCTGCTCACAGCCCCTGGCCTTCAGCTGCTGCTCCTACAGAGCTCCTGTTCTCACTTTCCCTCTCCAGGCTCTGACTGCTCTGCTTGTTCTGCAGGCTCTGTCTCTGTCTAACCTAATCCCGCCCCAGACCCAGCTTATAAGGGCAGATTCCTCCCCTCCCAGGTCTGGGTGGGCAGTGTTGCATGCTTAGGGCTCCTGACCAGAGAAACCTCCCACTTGCTCTCAGACATAATATCTCTATTACTGTGGCAACCAGACCCCTGGGGTGTCACACATGCAACCGGCATGGATTTATATAGTGTGTGAATGTCAAAAAATAAAAAATAAATATATACTTTACCCTCTGATGGCCCCCGGTGTCCTGCTTCGCTCGGTCCCGGCTGCCGGCAGTGAAGACTTTAGAACCTTCCGACGTCAGCGTCACGTGACCGGTCACATGACTCTGACGTCAGCGTCACGTGACCGGTCACATGACTCTGACGTCAGCGAAGGTCCTTCTTCATTCAACCGCGAAGTGCGGGGAATCAAGCAGGAGGGCTGCACGGGCCGTCAGGAGGTGAGAATATATATATTTTTTATTTTATTCTTTTTTTTTTAATGGTACCTGGGTCTGGATGAGAGTCCTCTCATCCACACCCGGGTACCATCCGCACATTAGACCGCATGAAAAGCACATCAACATATACAGTGATGCGGATTCCATGCGGTCTAATGCAAGTCAATGGCGGCAAAAGAGCAGCGTTTCCGCAAAATTAATTGACATGCATGCGGATTTCAATTGGGGAACATTGCTGCCCTTCTACCATGCGTTTTTCATGCGCTTCCGCAGCGTTTACGCAACTGCAAAAACGCCGCGGAAACGCATGAAAAACGCATCGTGTGAACTCAGCCTTACAGTGTAACCCAATGAATTAGGTTATGACCTGGAAATATGGGCCCCAAGTTGCCGTCTGCTGTAAAGACTTAATATTCTATTCTGTATTGAATGATCTTAAGGGTAATAAGCACAAGAAGAACAGTTACTTGCTCCAACACCTTTTAATGCTCTCACTATTGTAAGACTACAATATGTTTACATGTGGTGTAATTATTGAGGATTCACCATCAATATCTGCAATAAAGTTCAGTACAGAATTTGTGTTTATAAAGGAAAAATATCTGTGCAGATTTGAGAATTTCTTTTAAGACATGGATGCTCTTAAAAAATATATATTTAAAAAAATAAATCCAACGCAGTTCGCTCTGAGGTCTGTGCTGCCTGCTCCGTTTGGAGGACCCAACTGCTCAAGCCTGTGATTGGCAGCAGCGCTCAGGTGACTAGAATCGGATGTTTCCTTATTGTTCCCATCACAGCCTCGGTGCAGGAAATTTTGGGAAGTGAGTGACGTCCTACACTAAAACTATGACAGGGACATTGATCTCTTCTTCAGTCACAAAGAGGGGGCATGATTATAGCACATGAGGCCGGACTAGTCCTGGCCAATAGATAAAGCCGCCCCCCTCCGAACTAGTCCCGGACAATAGATGCCCACCCCCCTCTGGACTAGTATTGGCGGCCAATACATTGCGCACCCCCACTTCCCCCTCTGGACTAGTCCCAGACAATAGATGCCGCAGCTCCCCCCTCCAGACTAGTCCCAGCCAATAGATCCCCCCCTCTGGACTAGTCCCAGCCAATAGATCCCCCCCTCTGAACTAGTCCCAGCCAATAGACCCCCCCCGGACTAGTCCCAGCCAATTTGCCTATTGCTAGCAGCGATGTAAGAAATGTTTTTACTGCACATAGCAATCAACTTTTGATTCCTGCATCATAATGAAGGATAATAGCAGTTTGGGAGACTTGGAGGACATGACAGGTTTCCTTTAATAGGAATATCCCATAAAGTGTCATACATGACAAATCTATAGACTGCGTCTCTTGTTGGGATACCCTTTTCACTTTCCAGTAGCATAGGATTTTATAGCATAAATATAAAAAAAACACTGAAAATTATAGTGTGAAAAACCACATGAGGGTAGTTTAACACGGATCGTTTTTTTTTTAAAGAATGCCATGCTTTTCTACTTTATTTTAATGGAAGGAGACGAACATCCAGGTTTCCTGGCCTAGATCCTCC
This sequence comes from Phyllobates terribilis, assembly GCF_046119375.1. Lineage (NCBI taxonomy): Eukaryota > Metazoa > Chordata > Amphibia > Anura > Dendrobatidae > Phyllobates > Phyllobates terribilis. The sequence continues at coordinate 813,067 of NW_027363422.1, forward strand.
TTTATTCACTACATTGGACACACCAGACAAAGGTAGTAATTAATACTTACGTTTCTCGAGCAATTATCCTGCTACCGATGGAACTGCTATCTCAAACAGCTCTCTTGGTATGGAGTCACGTAACCGTTCACACATTGCTTTACCCACTTCATACGCCTTTTCCCTAAGTTAAAGCGTGAGCTCATTAAAAATCACATGTAACTCAATTTCTTGTTAATTGGGGTTTATTCACCTTTGTAAAGCCCATCTCTAACGAAGAACATATCCTCTACAATAACGAGTATAAAGAAGCCCTTTAACGAGTCCTCATCTACCAAGTACCAATAATTTCTATATAGTGGCTTCCAGTCTATATAGGCACCCATCAACCTGCCATAGATGTTATTACCCAGTTTCCCTCAAACATGGGGAAGAAGCACATAAATAGGCAGATTTAACATTCAGGACAGGAGAAAGTGGCATGTCACCCAATAATAGACCAGCCCTCCGAATCAAAGGAGAACCTTTCTAGGGACCCCAACCAGTCACCCCTCCCTTAAATTCCAGCTCTAGGGGCTACATACAATTTACTATTACATATGTAATCTTCCATTTTCCCCTTAAAATAATTCATTAGGTTTCATGGCCACAACACTTACTTATGTGCAATAGTCACTAGTTCTTCCACCGGCCAACCATTCAATAAAATATTCATTTTCACCAGATCAGCAGGTTAGTATCCCGCGTCTTCATAGTCAAAGCTATATATCATAATAACATATGTATTCGTCCATTAGAAATGTTCTTACACTAATCAAAAATTGCAGATGTTCTAATACATCAAGTCCATGGAAAGTAGGTAGACCCAAACAGATATATTAACATATAAATCGGATGGTTCTGCCATTACATCCATGGTGTAGATCATGAAAATTAAGCAATATTTGACATTTACGTGAAAAAAAAAAAAAACAATCCAGGAAGGAGTTCTGACATTTACATAATATGGCGCCACCTGTTGTTTAATTTGTACAGCAACGTCAGGTCCGTCTACTGAGCTAAGTGCTAGAGGACACACATGCTCAGTCTCCGCACAGCCAGATCTCTGTGTCTGTGCACAGAAAGCTATTCCCATTGGTCCTTCACAGTGAACAGAGGATAACTGTGCAGAGGACAGGATGGGGGGACATAGGTCCATTAGCATTCAGCTTATTAGATGGACATGCAAATTGAAACACACTTTGAACACCAGGTGGTGCAATACTTAACTTCAATTTTTTTTTTTTTTGTAGTTGTACTTTCAAGTAACGTTTACGAATAACCAGTCTTGTGTTTGTGCGTAAGGTATAACACTTTCAGGCCATTATAGGACTTGTTTTTCTGGATAGTCACCAGTTTTCCCCTCTGCAGGCTTTATCTCTTAATTTTCAACAGATGCTGAGCTGGAGGGAGGAGACTCCTGGCAGCTACAGAGGGATTCTTGCTCTTTATTCCTTAGTTAGCACTAGAGATGAGCGGTGTTCGAATCGAACTGTTCGGCGAACACGAACGATTTGAAAAAAATTCGGCTGTTCGAGGCTATGTTCGATAACTGTTCGTGCACCAAAATCATAACTGGATTTTTTCTCAGTAATGCTGAAAATTAATGTTAATGCGCAGTTTGAGTGTACAGCGGGGCAGGGGATGGATCTCTGCAGAAATAATGAAGATCTCCATTTTTTTTCTCTTTCCCGCATTTACAGTGGGGAGGTGCAATCTGTCAGCCTATCAGCAGCGCACACACGGAGCGAAGTGCTTTTTTTCACACAAGCAATGGCATGTGCCATTGGCAGTGTATGTCACATGTCCAGCCATTTTCCCCGTCGCCACCATTTTCTCACTGCTGCAGCTGTGTGTTAGACGGCACCGCTGTTGCTGTGTGCGCTATACTTTGTTAATTTCAAGCCAATTTTCGCACAAATCTACAGATAGCTTGGGAGTAGGGAATAGTTGTGATTGCAGTCCTTTTAAGGACTAGGTTACATCATTTCCTATGACTTTTATCAGGCAGGTCTGTGCTCTTAAATAGATAGGTTGGGAGTAAAGACTAATTGTAATTGCAGTCCATTTCAGGTCTAAGTTACATCAGTTCCTATCAGTTTTTGCCAGGCAGGTCTGTGCCAGTGCTGTGCAAGCTTTTTTCACAGCATTTGGCTAAATCTACCAAAGCAAATCCTTTTTGGCCTCTTGCAGTGTGTGTTAGTCAGTGGAGTAGTCTATCTGTGTTGCAAGCTACACCACCTGTGTATAGAATACCAATTTTATTACTGCACCTAGTGAACTAAAACCTTTTGGGCATAGCATCATTCTATTAGTCCATCTATACTAACCTCCACCAGGTTGCAAATTCAATATAATTTTTATCTGCATCTAGCTCTGAAAAAATATTTCGGCTTGTAGCAGTGTGTGGGACTTGTTCTATTAGTCCATCTATACTATCCTCCATCAGGTTGCAAATTCAATATAATTTTTTTCTGCATCTAGCTCTGAAAAAATATTTCGGCTTGTAGCAGTGTGTGGGACTTGTTCTATTAGTCCATCTATACTAACCTCCACCAGGTTGCAAATTCAATATAATTTTTATCTGCATCTAGCTCTGAAAAAATATTTCGGCTTGTAGCAGTGTGTGGGACTTGTTCTATTAGTCCAGCTATACTGACCTCCACCAGGTTGCAAATTCAATATAATTTTTTTCTGCATCTAGCTCTGAAAAAATATTTCGGCTTGTAGCAGTGTGTGGGACTTGTTCTATTTGTCCATCTATACTAACTTCCACCAGGTTGCAAATTCAATATCATTTTTATCTGCATCTAGCTCTGAAAAAATATTTCAGCTTGTAGCAGTGTGTGGGACTTGTTCTATTAGTCCATCTATACTAACCTCCACCAGGTTGCAAATTCAATATAATTTTTTTCTGCATCTAGCTCTGAAAAAATATTTCGGCTTGTAGCAGTGTGTGGGACTTGTTCTATTAGTCCATCTATACTAACCTCCACCAGGTTGCAAATTCAATATAATTTTTGTCTGCATCTAGCTCTGAAAAAATATTTCGGCTTGTAGCAGTGTGTGGGACTTGTTCTATTAGTCCATCTATACTAACCTCCACCAGGTTGCAAATTCAATATAATTTTTTTCTGCATCTAGCTCTGAAAAAATAGTTCGACTTGTAGCAGTGTGTGGGACTTGTTCTATTAGTCCATCTATACTAACCGCCACCAGGTTGCAAATTCAATATAATTTTTATCTGCATCTAGCTCTGAAAAAATATTTCGGCTTGTAGCAGTGTGTGGGACTTGTTCTATTAGTCCATCTATACTAACCTCCACCAGGTTGCAAATTCAAAATAATTTTTATCTACATCTAACCCAGCCAATACTTTTGGGCTAATATCTCAGTTTGGCCACTCAGCTCTGCTCGGTTCCCATCCATTGTTTTTTGTGCTAACAACTCCAGAGTTGTGAATTAGTTAACCACCAAAATGAGTGGAAAAAGGCCTGCTGCTGGTGGAAAGGGGAATAGGCATGTTGGGAAGGGAAAAAAAGGTTGTGTCCGTGGGGTAGGTGTTAAAGCAACAGTAACATCTGCAGAAGAAAGACCATGTTCCAGCCAAACTAAGATGTCTACTTCTTTTAGCGGACAATGTGATAAGATCCCTTTCTTACGGCCACGCCAATCGCTACAAATTCCAGATGAGGCACAAAAACAGCAGGTGCTTCAACGGATATCAAGTGCTCCTTTAAGTGGGCTCTCCTCCACCTCAACTTCAACATCACAAATACTCCAGTCCTCAGAGGTGTCACCCCAATCGCACTTGCTTCCTCACAGCTCCCAAGTCTCCAGCTGCCCATCTGAGTATGGGGTAGAACAGATGGTTGAGTCTGCAGAGCTGTTTACTCATACTATAGCCTGGGAATCAGAGGTTGGCTCCAGAGCTTCTGTGAATCCAGACGAGGAAATGATCTGCACTGATGCCCAGAATCTTTATGAGTCGGATCCAGGACCAGATGCAGAAGGTTCTGACCATAATGTCGACCCAAGTTCCCAAACTGTAACTCCTGTTGGTGGAGACAATGAGGAAGACGATGATGAGACTCAAATACCTGATTGTAGCGACAACTTTAGTTTTTTGTCAGGGCAGGAAGAGGTTGGCTCTGAGGACGACGGGTGTGATAACACACAGGGTGATGATGACGAGGTTGGAGATCCCACTTACTGTCAACCCACAGTCAGCCAGTCGATGAGGTCAGCAGAGGAGGTGGAGGAGGATGCTAGTGACGACAAGGTCAGGTTGCGCCTTCCTGGACAGAGATGTAGTACTGGAAGCACGTCAACAACTGCATCCTCAAACAAAACTCTGCCTCTGACCACAAGTCGGGGTGGCTCTTCAGGTCGCATGGGTGCTAAGCCTTACATAGCCTGGGCATTTTTTCAGATCGATAAAGATGACCCAACTCGTGTTATCTGTAACATTTGTCAGCAAAAGCTAAGTAGAGGCCAAAAAATACATAGTTTGAGTACTTCATGCATGAAACGGCACATGGATATGAAGCATAAGTTGCAGTGGGAAGCTCACTGTGCTAAAATGCGGCCTAGCCGGCCGGGCCAACCACCGTCTGCCACATCTTGTGCATCCGCGGCCTCTTCATCCTCTGTGACTGGGGGGACAGCAGTCACACCTGTTTTGGGACGCAGACCTGCCAGACTTAATAGCTGTCTACAAATATGTCAAGGGCTGTCACATTGTAGAAGGATCATCTTTATTCTCATTTGCACAAGGAAAGACTAGAAGCAATGGGATGAAACTAAATGGGAGGAGACACAGATTAGATATTAGAAAAAACTTTTTGACAGTTAGGGTGATTAATGAGTGGAACAGGCTGCCACGAGAGGTGGTGAGTTCCCCTTCAATGGACGCCTTCAAACAGAGGCTGGACAGACATCTGTCTGAGATGATTTAGTGAATCCTGCTTTGAGCAGGGGGTTGGACCAGATGACCCAGGAGGTCCCTTCCAACTCTACCATTCTATGATTCTATGATTCTATGATTCTACCTCTTTACCCGCAACAGCCAGCGTGATTGGCAGGTCATCATTTTCTATGGAGGTGGAAACACCAGCTGGTGTTCAGCGCCGTCCGACATCGATAGCACCACCTTTGGATCAAGGCAACCTAATATGTCCGCCTGCATCTTCCTCACAGACCGGTAGTTTGCTGGGGACACCCTTTTCAACCCCGTCTAAGCACAACAGCCAGCCCTCGGTCCCTCAGATGTGGACAAGTAAAAGACCATTTCCTCCTAGCCATGAGAAAGCTAAGAGGTTGAATTTCACCATCTGCAAGCTCTTGGCTACAGAAATGCTGCCTTTCTGCCTTGTGGACACAGAGGATTTTCGAGACCTTATGTCCGTCGCAGTGCCCCAGTACCAGATGCCCAGTCGGCACTACTTCTCAAAGAAAGGTGTTCCTGAGCTCCACCAGCATGTCGCACACAACATCACCGCTTCTTTGAGAAACTCTGTGTGTGACAGGGTGCATTTCACCACAGACACTAGGACGAGTAGGCATGGACAGGGGCGTTACATGTTGCTGACTGGGCACTGGGTAACTATAGTGACAGCAGGACAAGGGGCTGCTGTCCAAGTCTTGCCGTCCCCACGAGTTGTGCGTCAATCCTCTTTATCTCAAAGTTCCTCCACTGCTTCTGCCTCCTCAACCTCCTCTCGGTCCTCCACCTGCAACCAAAGCCTGTCTGGTCATGTCACAAGCTTTCTAACTGCGCAGAAGTGATACTGCACACCTCCTTACTATGCTGGCAGCAGGGCTCAACGTCATCAGGTGGTTTTTACTTTGAAATGTCTGGGAAATGTGAGTCACACAGCTGAGGAGTTGTGGTCAGCTCTGGAGAACCAGTTTCATAAATGGTTGTCTCCACTGGACCTGAAACCAGGGAAGGCCGTGTGCGACAATGCTGCAACCTGGGTGCGGCCCTTCACCGGGGCAATGTCACACACGTGCCTTGTATGGCTCACGTGTTGAACCTGGTTGTCCAGCAATTTTTAGGCCACTATCCCGGACTAGATGGCCTTCTGCAGAGGGCACGGTCGCTGTGTGCTCACTTCCGCCGTTCGCATCCCGCAGCTCAGCGACTTACATCTCTACAGAAGTCGTTGGGCCTGCCACTTCAACGGCTAAAATGCGATGTGCCTACCTGGTGAAATTCAACTCTGCACATGTTGCAGCGACTGTGACAGCACCGACAAGCCCTGGTGCAATACGTTCTGACGTATAGCCTGGGACAACGAGATCCAGAAGTGGGGCAAATCACGCTGGAGGAGTGGTCTCAGATCAGGGACCTATGCACCCTTCTGCACAGTTTTGAAATGGCGACGAAGATGTTTAGTGCTGACGATGCCATTATCAGCATGACTATTCCGGTGATTTACATGCTGGAGCACATGTTAAACAGAATTCAGAGTCAGGTGGTGGCACAAGAAGAGGTGGAGGAAGTAGAGGAGGAGGAGTTGTATGTGGAAGGGCTAACATCTGCAAGGTCCAGACGATCGGCAGCACCAAGGCGGCAGGCATGTGAGGGTGGGGGAGAAGGTTTTACCAGGGCGCATGGTAGCAGCCAAACTAGTGAGGAAGGTGCAGGAGCCCAGGAAGAAGTGGAGGATGAACTGATGGAAGACTCATCAGATGAGGGAGACCTTGATCACATTTCTGTTGTGCGAGGTTGGGGGGAGAGGACAGAGGAAGGAAGCATGATTGTTACCTCGCCACCAACACAACAGGGACTTGGTGCTCCTGGATGCGCAAGACACATGAGTGCCTTCTTGCTGCACTACCTGCAACATGACCCTCGAATTGTGAGAATTAGAAATAATCCTGACTACTGGGTTGCCACACTGTTAGATCCCCGGTACAAAAGTAAATTTGCAGAAATTATTCCTGCCATAGAAAGGGATGCACGCATGCAGGAGTATCAGCAGAGACTGTTGCAGAATCTTACATGTGCTTTTCCACAAAACACCAGTGGTGCACATAGTGAATCTCACAGTTCCAACTTGCCAACCATGAGACCGTCGAGTGTTCAGCACTCAAACCGTAACAGAAACACAGTATCTGCTGGTAACATCAATTTTGCGGAATCAATTCACCACTTTTTTAGCCCATCCTTTGCAAGGCCACAGGAGACAAGAAGTCTGACACATAGTCAACGCCTAGAGACGATGGTACAGGAGTATCTCCAAGTAAACATTGAAGCCATGACTGTGTCACTGGACCCTTGCTCTTTTTGGGCTTTCAATCTGGATAAATGGCCGGAGCTCGCCACTTACGCCTTGGAGATCTTGTCATGCCCCGCAGCCAGAGTTCTGTCTGAACGTATGTTCAGCGCTGCTGGTGGTGTGCTGACAGATAAGCGCACGCGGCTCTCCACTGATAATGTAGACAGACTCACGTTCATAAAGATGAACAAATCATGGATCCAAAACGACTTTTCTACCACTGTGTCATCCTGGGGAGAGTAAAAGCTTGATGATTTGTTAAAATCACCTCACCAACCGTTTTAAGCTTTCAAATTACTAATCATGTTTATCTGTATCTTGGCTGGAGTATAATTTGGGCCTTGTAGCAGTGTGCAGTACTGATTCTATTAGGCAATCTATACTAAACTCCACCAGATTTAAAATTACTAACCATGTTTATCTGTATCTTGGCTGGAAAATAATTTGGGCCTTGTAGCAGTTTGCAGTACTGATTCTATTAGGCCATCTATACTAAGCTCCACCAGCTTTCAAATTAATAATAATTTTTAGCTGCATCTAGCCTGGAAAATAATTTTGGGGCTCCTAGATGTGCAAGACACATGAGTGCCTTCTTGCTGCACTACCTGCAACATGACCCTCAGATTGTCAAAATTCGAAATAATCCTGACTACTGGGTTGCCACACTCTTAGATCCCCCACACTCTTCGATCAACCTTTTCATTTTAATAAAGAACAAAAAAATGGTCATTTTTGAAATTATAAGCATTAGCAGGTTATTAGAAACTGAAATCAAACAGTTTTCAACTCAAAACTTTATTCTAGGTGATGTTACATTTGCACATAGGACCCCTTGTTCGAAAGGAGCTTCTGAACTCTCTCTTCCATTGAATTTGTCAGGTTTTGGATGGTTTCGGCTTCAATTGTTTTGCATGAGGACAGAATACCCTCCCAGAGCTGTTGCTTAGATGTGAACTGCCTCCTGCCATCATAGACACTCCTTTTCACGATGCTCCAAAGGTTCTCAATGGGGTTGAGGTCAGGGGAGCATTGGGGTCACACCATAAGTTTGTCCCCTTTTATGCCCATATCAGTCAGAGATGCAGATGTGTTATGAGCAGCATGAGACGGTGCATTATCATGCATGAAAATGATCTTGCTGCGGAACACACGGTTCTTCTTCTTGAACCTTGGCAGGAAGTGCTGTTTGAGAAACTCCACATACATTATGGAGTTCATCTTTACCCCTTCAGGGATCCTTAAGGGGCCGACAATCTCTCTCCCCATGATTCCAGCCCAAAAGATTACTCCACCTCCTCCTTGTTGGCACCGTAGCCGTGTTTGCATGGGGTGTCCATCAATCAGCCATCCTCCACTCCATCCATCTGGACCATCGAGCGTTGCACGGCACTCATCGGTGAACAAAACAGTTTTGAAGTCAGTCTTCATGTATTGTTTGGCCCACTGGAGCTGTTTCTGCTTGTGTACAGTGGATAGAGGAGGTCGACAGGGTGGCTTACGCACAGCTGCAAACCTCTGAAGGACCCTGCATCTTGTTGTTCGGGGGACGTTGGAGGCACCAGCAGCTTCAAAAACTTGTCTGCTGCTATGACAAGGCTTTTTTGCCGCCGCTCTTTTAACCTGACGTAATTGCCTGTAGGAAAGAGTCCTCAATTTTCCCTTATCAGCACGCACACGTGTGTACTGTAAATCAGCTACATACTTCTTGATTGTGCGATGATCATGATGAAGTGTCTTGGCAATGTTGTTTGTACTTGACCTAAACACTCCACAATTTGTTGCTTCTCAGCAGCCGACACATCCTTTTTCTTTCCCATTTTGGCAGAAAATGTAGGCTGCTTAATAATGTGGGACAGCCTTCTTAAGTAGTCTTGCCTTTCATTGGACACACCTGCCAAACTAATTAGCACAGGTGTCTGCAATTGCTTACAGTGATATAAAGAGCCCTGACACACATCACCATCAATAAGTTTAACTGACAAACAAAAAAATTCTTCCCTTATCACTCCTAAACACTTTTTGCATAATAATTTGGAACACAGTGTTCATGTGCTTTTCCACAAAACACCAGTGGTTCATGTAGTGAATCTTACAGTTCTAACTTGCCAACCATGGTCTGTATGGAGTTGTTCAATAAAGGGCCCAAAATTAAGATAACATAGACGGTAGAGGTCTCTATGAATACGAATTCCTAAGTATTTGATACCCTGTGAGGGCCAGGCAAAGGGAAAGTTGGACTGGATGGAATCCTGTATGGATTTGGGGAGGGATCGAGGGCCTCAGACTTCGCTGCATTGATTTTAAAATTTGACCATGTAACAAAGTGATCTATTTCAGCCATAACAGCAGGGATGGATATATGTGATTGAGTGATATATACTAGAACATCATCAGCAAATGCAGAGCACTTGTACTCGGTGCCTCCCACCTCAATCCACCTAATATTGGGGTTATGGCGAATTGATGAGAGCAGGTGCTCCGTCACTAGGATGTATAAGAGAGGGGACAGAGGACATCCCTGCCTTGTCCCATTGGTGATTATGAAAGGTGATGAAAATGTTCTGACGCGCCCCCTGGGCCTTGGGACACCCGGAGCCGGACCCTTTTTGGTGGATGCTGGGGGTTGTAGTCTCCGTGGCTGCGACCCGGTTCCGTTGCTCAGGGCGGTCAAACCAGTGGCGGAACTATTTATGTGGTCTTGATGTTTAAATGTCCGACTACGCCACCCGTGGATTGCGGTCAGAGTGAATCGCCGCTGCAGGGCAGACCGCTGAGGCTGGTGTTGTGGGTGCAGCAGAGCATAGTATAACTCCCCACGGGAGGAGTATAGCCTCAGGGCAGTGTATGCGGAGGATGGGGGTGATGGTGCAGGGCAGCAGCAGTAACGACACAGAGTCAGTGATGCAGTCCAGGGCCTTTACTCACAGTTTTTATTATCCAGACCACATCTGCAGGTAACGGCTGCCCACGTCGTACTGTGCTCACCAAGTGAGGGGCTCGGCCAACTCCCAGATAACTTTGGAGCGCTTCACAGGACCCCCTTTGTGTGTGCTTTCTCTGGCCTTTCTTACCCCACCAGTGACCACGCTTCTGTCCGGCTGCCTTGGGCTTCCTCTTGGTAAAATTGGCGCCAGTTTCCCTGACCCTATGTGGTGCCTTCCTAGCGGGTGTAGCGAGGGGTTGCGCCACATAAAATGTCACAGCCTCCAGTTTCTAGCTGAGGGTCGTTTCCCGCCTCCACTACTTTCTGGGACCGGTCTCCCCCTTTGGCCTGACCCCTCCACGCAGGTGGATTCGGGCGTGCGGTGGCGACTCGCCAGTCCGCACCCCTGGGATCCCCTCGTTCCTCGTTCCTGGAGCTTTCTCCGCTCCTCTTCCTTCCTTCTCCCTCTTCCAGGCCTGGGCCTCTGTTACTAGGCCAGCCTCCGGAGCAGAGCTCATGCAGAGCCCCTGCTCCCTGTCACTTCTGCTCAGACTTCTCTGCACTGAACTAAGATGGTGCCCACCTTTTATACTCCCTTCTCAATGCACCCAGGAACTGCTTACTCCCTGCTCCTGCACTACAGGGTTCCCCTTCCTCAGTGTTCCCTCCCCCCACTCCAGCCAGGGACAGGGACTGTCGTGCCCATCTCAGGGGCATATTGGTCGCCCTGCCCCACGGCAATGTGGTGTAATGCATGCAGGTGTCGGGGTCCTGATCCACACTCCATCCTTACCTGAGAGTGAGATATCACACCTCTGGGTGAGGTGCAATACCTCTGTAGCAACCGAGCCCTCGGGGTGCTACAGTTCCATTTATCTTCAGCCTAGGTGATGTATTGCGATACAGGGCTGTGATTTTGGCTATAAAAAGGTCCCCTAGACCCCTACCCCAAGCTTTTTAAGAGAATAATATATGGCGTGCCAGAAGACTCTATGGAATGCTTTCTCAGCATCCAACGAGAGTATCTAATTACAAATTTTTAACTGCATCTAGCCCAGGAAATACTTTGTGCCTAGTAGCAGTGTCTGCTAGTCAGCGGATTATCCCAGCTGTTAAGCAAGCTACACTACCTGTAGTTTGGACACTTAATTTTTTCAAAGGAAATGCTTCGGGCCCCCAGGATACTCAGTGAAGAGCATCGGGAGGCACCCCAAGGCACAGGGGCTGGGACTGACGGTAGGATGCCTTGCGGTGGACCGCCAAGCTCGATCCTTATAAAAGCTTTTTAACTGCAGAAGCTTTAGTGGACGCTATTGGAGCTGGAATTCCAGCAGCTGCTGGCATCAGACTTGCCCTCCAATAGATCCTTGTAAAAGGATTTAAAGTGTACTCATTCAAATTAGAGAGACAATTTAAATGAAAAAGCTTAGACCTGCCTCCACCGCAGGGGGGCTCGCTCAACCCACCAGCGGACAGGCACCAGTATTGGGAGAGGGGGGCTGGCCGTCAGGGTCCAACGCAGCTCTGGCACAAACACGGCGACACGGAGGTCGCACAGGCAGGAACGGACTGGCCATGTCGGCTTCGCACTTTTTTGGTTTTAGAAGGGCATGACATGCCTATATCTGTGTCTCCCCTCCTTTTACTCCTCCACCTCTTTTCTTTTCGCATGACTATATGTACTTGTCACTTTTCCATGTGTTAGTTGTGTCTTCTGAACAGTTTGTCAGCTTTTGGACACCTTTGAAGTGTTTTCTATGTGTTTTCTATGTGTTGCTATGTGTTTTTGTTTGCCTGCCATTGGTTTTAACGGTGTTCGAAGGTGTTCGTCGAACAGTTCGATGAACAGTTCGTCGAACATACGGGTGTTCGACGAACCGAACCGAACTCGAACACTACGGGGGTGGCTCAACACTAGTTAGCACATAGATGACAAAGCAAAGGCATGGAGGACATTATTATTATTTCTTTTTAAAGCACCATTAATTTGTGGGTGCTGGACTTGTGAACAGGGTTATATACATATAACAAGTAGACTGGTACAGAGAAGAGGACCCCGCCCTCAAGGGCTTATAAAATACAGGGCAATGGGGAAGTTGACAGAAGAACATTATACAGCAGTACGGAGCTGTGTAGCTGTGCATCCAGCTCTTATGTAAGGTAAAACACTTAAGAGGAAGCTCAGTCCTCATTTTCCTCAGTCTGTGTCTCACTCCTCCTTCCACTCTCCATAGAGTATAACGGGCAGCGTCACGACACCACAGTGAGCCTGCTGTCCGTCTTCTCTCAGCAAGTTAGATTTGAGTTATTTTTTTTTTTATGACAAGTTCAGGAGGTAGGGGGAGTGGATAAGTAAGCAGATTTCTCTGATCAGATATATTACAAGGTGTTTTGCTTTGTTTTTTAACAATCTCCTGTTCTATTGAGTTATGTAAAGCTGGTAGAAAATACAATTTCCTTTTATATCTTGTAAATTGTAAAGTTTAATATTTTATGATGAACACAGTGCATGTGATCTCCGTATCAACAAAAGCTTCCAGGCTCTCTGCAAAAACGTGAAGACCTATGGGCTTCTTGGCTCGATACTCCTGGCCTAGCACCACTGAGATTCACAAGGTTTAGGTTGCTAAACGCTGTCAAGATTGAGACCTTGGAACGGATTTGGTTTCTTGCTCTCCTTTCCCGATTATGTACACCCTGCTATGGTGTACGGTTTTATGTACTCTCATTTATTGCTGCTGGAGAAGGTAAACCTCATAAGCCCCTTATTCCTCGAAGAGTCCGAGACCACTAGAGGAGGCCCTAGGAGATTACCTTATGGGGCATTCTGATCTTTTTGTGATAATGTGCCTCAAACTTGACCAAATAGACTGTCAGTCTCTTGGAGTTGGAGTTGAGTAAGAAGAAAATGTAGAACAATCGTACCATCTTTCGACTATATAGATATATCTTGTTTTGGGAACAGCAAAGGCCGGGCGGAAGGGGTGAAGGCTTTGCATGGTTTTGTAGGTCTCGCCTTGCATATCCTGAAGATAAGGATTTTAAGTTGTCATAAAAATCAACCACAACTTCCTTCAATGGGAACAAATATTTCATCATGATCTGGTGTTCGTCTATGTAAAGAAAGCTCTTCTGCTCTGCTCACCGGGTCTGCGGAAACAAGCAATTGGCTTTATTGGAACGTAGTTCACATTGGCATCACGACTGCCATTCCTCATGGAGCCATAAACCAAGAGATCAGTCTTCTAAATGAAACAAAATGAATCCTTGTGGGTCCCAATGACTTATAATTGGTATATCCGGTCTTCGTTATTTCTACATACATTACCACTACCAAGGGGGTACATAGGAATCATGGGGCCCCATAGCAGAAGCTCTAATTGGGCCCCCCCCCCAAAAAAAAAATTTAAATAATTGTCGGGGTCACCAAAGATCAGATCTCACAACTTTCCATCCTTTACATAGTGATTTTCCTCCAGCTGAAGTCCTAGATCTCTCTTTCATTGCCCCATAAAGTGTGGTGCCAATAAAAGGGCCCCCCAAACACAGTATGAAACCCCCATGGTGAATTCCTCCACATGCACAGTATAATGACCCTACTGTACCCCACCTCAACTCCCAGGGTAAATTATGCTGAACCCAACACAGTATTATCCCCCAACTGTGAGCCGCTAGAGAGGATGGTACATAATAAGGGAGGGTGTTATACATAATAAAAGAGGAAACTATATAACTAAGGATGGCGCTATACATAATAAGTGAATACACTATATACTAAGGGACTGTGCTATACATAATAAGACTACATTCCTGTATCAGTGTGCAGTGTCGGTGTGCTGCCCTGTTTTACCGACGCATTGAGCATGTCCTATTCTAATCCTCAAAATCGGATCAGAACAGGACATTCTCTGACCCTCACAGATCTCATTCTCAGATCCATGATTTTCATGGATGTGTGAATGGATCTATAAAACTGTACGAGTCCGTGGACCAGCCGATAAAAAATCTGGCAGCACACAGGCATTTCACACAAATGTGAGAATGCAGCCTAAGGGATTTTACAGAGAACATTATCACTCCAAGTCACACAGTGCAGATACAGAATAATATTTACATCCAGGCACTTACCGCTGACGTCTCATCTGATCAGAGTCGGTTTCTGCTGCTTCTTCTCCATCTGGTCAGACCTTCATGTCGACATCCCCCAGCCACGACTCATCTTGTCACGATGATCTCCAGCCTAGAAAATAACAAGGTCACATATTGTATGCATACATGTGTCTCCCCTGCTCTGCGCCCCTGAATACAGATATGTACCCCCCCCATTAATATACTATTAGCCACTTAGTAATCAAAATATTAAGTGATAAGCAGCACTGTGCCCCCCATTAACTATAATCTTCACCAGCCAATAATATAAATTTTTCAGTCTCTGTGACTCTCCCCAATTAACTGTAAGGCTATGTGCACACAGAAAACATACAAGGCTTCACAGTACAAGCAAAGTGAAACCCCCATAATTGCTCTCTCCCAGCACCCCCATCATTGCTCTCTCCCACCACCTCCATCATTGCTCTCTCGCAGCACCCCCATCATTACTCTCTCCCAGCACCCCTGTCATTGCTCTGTCCCAGCACCCGCGTCATTGCTCTGTCCCAGCACCCTCATCGTTGCTCTCTCCCAGCACCCCCATCATTGCTCTGTCCCAGAACCCCCATCATTGCTCTCTCCCAGCACCCCTGACATTGCTCTCTCCCAGCACCCCATCATTGCTCTGTCCCAGCACCCCCATCGTTGCTCTGTCCCAGCACCCTCATCGTTGCTCTCTCCCAGCACCCCCATCATTGCTCTCTCCCAGCACCCCCATCATTTCCTCTCAGCACCCCCATCATTACTCTGTCCCAGCACCCACATCATTGCTCTCTCCCAGCCCCCCATCATTGCTCTCTCCCAGGCCCCCATCATTGCTCTCTCCCCACCCCATCATTGCTCTCTCCCAGCACGCCCATCATTGCTTTCTCCCAGCACCCCCATCATTGCTCTCTCCCACCACCCCCATCATTGCTCTCTCCCAGCACCCCCATCATTGCTCTCTCCCACCACCCCATCATTGCTCTCTCCCAGCACCCCCGTCATTGCTCTCTCCCAGAACCCCCGTCATTGCTCTCCCCTTCCACACCATCCCCATCATTGCTCTCCCCAGCCCTATCAGCCCCATTATTGCTCTTCCCAGCCCCATCATTCCTCTCCCCAGCCCCATCATTCCTCTCCCCAGCCCCATCATTCCTCTCCCCAGCCCCATCAGCCTCATTATTGGTCTTCCCAGCCCCATCATTCCTCTTCCTAGCCCCATCAGCCCCATTATTGCTCTTCCCAGACCCATCAGCCCCATAATTCTTCTCCCCAGTCCCATCATTGCTCTCCCAAGCCCCATCAGCCCCATCATTGCTCTCCCCAGCCCCATCAGCCCCATTATTGCTCTTCCCAGCCCCATCAGCCCCATTATTGCTCTCCCCAGCCCCATCAGCCCCTTTATTGCTCTCCCCAACCCCATCCGCCCCATCATTCCTCTTCCCGGCCATATCAGCCCCATCATTCCTCTCCCCGGCCACATCAGCCCTATTATTGCTCTCCCCAGCCCCATTATTCCTCTCCCCAGCCCCATCAGCCCCATTATTGCTCTCCCCAGCTCCATCATCCCATCATTCCTCTCCCCAGCCCCATCAACGCCATTATTCCTCTCCCCAGCCCCATCAGCCCCATCATTGCTCTCCCCAGCCCTATCATTGCTCTCTCCAGCCCCATCAGCCCCAATATTGCTGTCCCCAGCCCCACCATCCCATTATTCCTCTTCCCAGCCCCATCAGCGCCATTATTGCTCTTCCCGGCCCCATCATTCCTCTTCTCAAACCTATCAGCCCCATCATTCCTCTCCCTGGCCCCATCAGCCCCCTTATTGCTCTCCCCAGCCCCATCATTCCTCTCCCCAGCCCCATCATTCCTCTCCCCAGCCCCATTATTGCTCTCCCCAGGCCCATTATTGCTCTCCCCAGCCCCATCATTGTTCTCCCCAGCCCCATCATTGCTCTCCCCAGCCCCATCATTGCTCTCCCCAGCCTCATCATCCCATCATTCCTCTCCCCAGCCCCAACAACTCCATTATTCCTCTCCCCAGCCCCATCAGCCCCATTATTGCTCACCCCAGCCCCACCATCCCATAATTGCTCTCCCCAGCCCTACCATCCCCATCATTGCTCTCCCCAACCCCATCATTCCTCTCCCCAGCCCCATCATTGCTCTCCCTAGCCCCACCATACCATTATTCCTCTCCCCAGCCCCATCAACCCCATTATTCCTCTCCCCAGTCCCATTATTGCTCTTCCCAGCCCCATCAGTCCCATTATTCCTCTCCCCAGCCCCATCATTCCTCTCCCCAGCCCCATCAGCCCCATTATTGCTCTCCCCAGCCCCATCAGCCCTCTCCCCAGCCCCAATATTTCTCTCCCCAGCCCCATCATTCCTCTCCCCAGTCCCATCAGCCCCATTATTGCTCTTCCCAGCCCCATCATTCCTCTCCCCAGCCCCATCAGCCCCATTATTGCTCTCCCCAGCCCCACCATCCCATCATTGCTCTCCCCCACCTCCCCTCCCCAGCATTTCAGTAAAAAAAAACGAAAAAAAAAACAACTTACTTCAGCTCGCTCCCCTCCAGCATCCTCCTGGTTGCCGGCAGCTTTCTTCCTGACCTAGGTGCGCTGCATGATGACGTCATCAAGCTGCATGCACCTGGGTCAGGGAGGAAGCAGAGGATGAACCCTCCAGCTCCGCTGCTATTCTCCTCCTGACAGCAGCGGAGCTGCAAGGATCGCTCACTGACTGCCACGTGCAGGGAGCAGCAGGACCTTGCGGGCCCCTTGGTGCAGCTGCATGGTGGGGACCCGGTGCAGCTGCACTGGCGGTGGTATGTCCACCCCTGGACTGCTATGGGGCCCCCCCGGCTCACGGGCCCCATAGCAGTCGCGTGGTCTGCCGCCATTGGCGGTACGCCACTGACCGCTACATTAAAAGGGAGTGGAAACCTGATATAATGGAGGGTGTCAGAAACCAAATTGCCTGCTACGTGTCTCTGCTCCACTTGGCTCCTACATTAGTTTTGCTACATCTACTCCAAAATAGGGTGACATTTCCTATAATCTGCCGTCCTTGTATAATACGGGGTTATCTAGGACTTTGATAGATCAGGGGGCTTCTTACACTCGGCACCCCACTGATCCATTGTTTGCAGCTCACATGGCACCCAAAAGTGAACAGTGTATGGAGTCAGGACACCACGTAGTGGACATTCTCAGGTACTACAGCTCAGCTCCCATTGAAGTAAATAAGAGCAGAGCTGCAGAACCTGATAACGGTCTCTACACAATGTACAGAGCTTAGGTGTTCCACCTCCGTATACTGTGCACACCCAGCTGCCGGGGGAGCTGCTGCGGACCTCCACCCATCCAAAGGTTAAGTCATCAATATCTAAGTCTTGGACAACCCCTTTAACATATGGAGAGTTTAAGATAACACATATAATGTGTTTGCAAAATTAATGTTTATGATATAATTTCCCAATAATATCACCTCAAATCTTTGTGATCCAATGGTCACTGACCTGACACAGTGACATGATCTTTCCAAGATAGTCATCTGGTGAAATAATTGTACCCAAAATCATAGCTTCAAGATATTCCTTTACTACAGATTTGTCAGGAAATTCAGATGGATTTACAATAGTAATCTCCGATTCTCCATATTCCTAAAGGAATAATGTGGAAAATTAGATGGGATCATACAATTGGAGCCGATCTGCAGAACCCGGCAGTGACTAGTGACCAGCGTGCTGGAGCGGTGTGGATCCATCTGGCCACCGCTGCACACAGCAGATTGTTGGTGATGCCAGTTGTTGGGACTTCCACCGATCTGACATTGATAACCAGTGCTGGGATTAGGTCATTAATGTTACAGTAGCAGAAAACCACTTTAACTGCAAATACTGAACAAAAAATGTCAACATCTCAACATCAAAGTCCAATTTTACTGATTTTGTTTCCCCCAGAAGTAATGAAACACCCTGATAGTTAGTTTTGGCGTATGGCACAACAAATCAGAGTGGCCCACAATACAGCGCAGAGTGGTTACGTTTTGCAGCCTATGATCCACCAGATCCATGTATAAGGCATTACTGCATCATGGAAGCCATAGACAGAAAGTACCTTAATCAGCTTTGGAGAGGACAGCACAGCCTTGTATGGGACTGTAGGGGACGTCATTATGACAGATGCATTGTATTCCTGTTCCAGTCTCTGGTTAAACACCTCCATGTGTAAAAGCCCCAGGAAGCCCAACCTGTGCAGGACATGAACGTTAGTTATAATTTATATAGAGAGGCAAATATACCAAAAGTGTTAATAAAATGGGAAACTACTTAGTGCTCGATAGGGATCCACCACTCTAATAGAAATTGGTCTGGAAAATACCAGTAACGCGGTGTCCATCATAACAGAGAAACACCAGGCTATTTGCACTGCCTACTATACACAAGGCAGGTCGTAGAATGGACTACAAACCAGTTCAAGACCAGATCATTTCTGATCATCACCAGGCATAATTTTTCTTTTTCGTACATGGGATTTTAAGATCTCTAAAAATGTCTCTGGTTCAGTCATCCAAATAACTTTTGTCTTCATTTTGTCATTACTGAATTCCCCTGTAACTGGGGCTTATATGCCAGGCCCAGTTACAGGGGAATTCAGTAATAAAACATGACAAAATTCAACTTCCTGCAAACTGCTGAGTCAATCTGGGGCTAACCAAGCAACGCATGCTGCCAGCAACCGGTACTCACATGATCACCGTCATAGCTTCCTAAACTATAGCACTTGTTTAGGAAACAATCAGGAAGGCAGAGGTGATAATAAACCATTTCTGACTTCTCTATGGGAAGTCCAGCAGGCTCATGTGTACATGTACATGTGTATTGATGAGGATATGAGGATTCAGATCTACACAATACTGTACTGATGACAATCCTACCTATGGAATTGCAGGATAATATGTCACAAACATATCTGGATAAGCTGGAGGTTTGGGCCGAGAAGTGACAAATGTGATTTAACAATGAAAAATACATTTTCACTAGTCAGACTCCATATGGAACATGGTGCACAGATTTGGCCACCAGTGTGCAAGAAAGACAAAGCCGAAGTCTAGCAAGTACAAGGTGGGAAATTAAAGTAAAGATGGAATAGGTGGACTGCAATACAAGGAAAGAGTAATACAATTAATTATTAGTTAAAATTATTAATTATTATTAAATTATTAGTTAAAAAGAAATGCTAAGGAGTGACCTAGTGTAATATATTCAGTACCGTATCTATAACAAAAGGGCCAAGACCAGGATTCTTTACTGTAAGAGCGTGAGACTGTGCAACTCTCTGCGTGATACAATGCTGAATTCACTAGGGGACTAGATACCATTCGTGAGTATAATATACAAGTGGTTAACACATTACCAAGATGAATTGTTGAGCCAGTGGTTTGTTCTGCCAAAAATTGGCCTTTACCTTGTAACGTTTTTTTGCTTTCCTCCTGATCATTGTTACAGAAGAATTTTCTGAGCTGAAGATGGTTTTTTTCAGCCTTACACACTAAATCAATAATTACCTTTCACAAATGACCCCTTTTCAGAAATTAAAGTTATTGAAATGTCTATCTAATGCTCAATTAATCGGCCAGTAGGTGATAACTGTGCTCTTATGATCACTGTAGGACACATTAATGCCCGCATGGTATATTTTCATCATAAGTATAGGAAATGACTGAAATAAAATATATAGTGATATAAAATAAGTCAGATAATGGCAGTAGTAGACGCACCTCCAGCCAGCACCCAGAGCTGCACTGCTGTCCCAACTAACAGACCCACTTGAATCGTCCAAGGTCAGCTTTTCCAGCGCACTCTTCAAATTGCTGTATTCGGATTGGTCAACTGGAAACACTCCTGGAACAGAAAGCTAAAAGAAACCAGTAGGGTATGTTCCCACAATATTCTGAAGTGGATTCTGCTCCAAAAACCACATTTAGGGGATGTTCACACTGAGTTTTTTGACTGCTTCAGAAAAAGAAGGGGCCGATTCATCCAGCAGTTTACGTTTGTTTTCTAGTGTAAAATTGCTTAAAATTTTGTGTGTTTTTTCGCCCGTCTAGGACCACTTTGCCAAGTTTTTGAAAAGTGGTCAGAACTCAACTGGGAGTGGGTATGGCCACTCAATAAATGCACATAAAAAAATCCACATCAAAATACTGTGTGTGAACTTACCCCAAGGGTGTGTGCACATGGCGTCTTTTTCAGCCTAGAATCTGCCAGATAAAGCACCCCATAATATGAACATAATGCACAGCAATGTCAAAGCAACATTGCTGTGCACATCTTCTGTCTTATGTCTTTTAACCACTTTAGGATTCGGAAACTGAAGTGGTTAAAATAAGGAACAGGTTCATTCTTTGAGCGTCTTTCGCTAGGAAGCCGCCTGCTCTCTATAGTTACCAGTATAAAGTGAAAAAGCTGCAAAGCCGCTGGAAAAGACACCTCAGGAAAACGACCGTCGCGGTCTTCCTGAAGCGTTTTTGTCTGGGAAATCTATGTGGCGGTGCCGAAATCTAAGAGACGCCGTGTGCACATAGCTTAAAATGGTTTTCCAAAAAGTCAGGAAACAGCAGGAAAGGTGTTCAATTCAAAATCCCTATTCTCTCCTCTTTGTTCCCCCCATGGCTCCATCACTATTGCTCCGGTAGTCCGCACTGGTCTCCGCTTACTTCCTGCAGACTTTCCGTACATCATTCATGTGACTAAGGTACTGGCTTCAGCAGTGAAGCCGACATCTCCAGCACATGACCTTTAAGGCTCCCGATTATCTTAAAGAGTAACCCTCGTTTTAATTGTTATTTCATGAATCAATAGTACACATGAAATTAAACAACATTGTAATTTTCTTCATTCTCTGCCAAAATGTATCATTCATTATGAAACTCTGAGGTAAAATCTGTATTCAGTGAAGACACTTTCCCATTACTGAGATAGGAGATGGCAGCTGCTACTGATACAATTCTATGTGGGCAGGAAGAGGGAGGAGCTTGAGACAGCTTTTCCCCCTTATCAGAAGCAGCTGCCATCTCCTATCTCAGTAATGGGAAAGTCTGTCTTCACTGAATACAAATTTAAATCCTCAGAATTGAGACTTGATGATGACTGATCAATTTTAGCAAATATAGAAGCAAATTTCTTTGATAAGATATATTACAAAGTTTCTTATTTTCATGTAAACTATTGATTTATGAAATAAAAATTAAAACGATGGATACACTTTAACCACTTTACCCCCGAGGGTGGTTTGCACGTTAATGACCAGGCCAATTTTTACAATTCTGACCACTGTCACTTTATGAGGTAATTTCTCTGGAACGCTTCAACGGATCCCGCTGATTCTGAGATTGTTTTCTCGTGACATATTGTACTTCATGATAGTGGTAAAATTTCTTCGATATCACTTGCGTTTATTTGTGAAAAAATCGGAAATTTGGTGAAAATTTTGAAAATTTTGCAATTTTCCAAATTTTAATTTTTATGCACTTAAATCAGAGAGATATGTTACACAAAATAGTTAATAAATAACATTTCTCACATGTCTACTTTACATCAGCACAATTTTGAAACAAATTTTTTTTTTTAGTAGGGAGATATAAGGGTTAAAAGTTGACCAGTGATTTCTCATTTTAACAACAAAATTTACAAAACCATTTTTTTTAGAGACCACATCACATTTGACGTGACCTTGAGGGGCCTTTATGACAGAAAAGACCCAAAAGTGACACCATTTTAAAAACTGCACCCCTCAGGGTCATCAAAACCACATTCAAGAAGTTTATTAACCCTTCAGGTGCTTCACAGGAATTTTTGGAAATTGGAAGAAAAAAATCAATATTTAACTTTTTTTCACAAAAATGTTACTTTGGCTATGCGCCCACGATGCAGAAATGCTCAGGATTTTTCCTGAGCGTTTCTGCATCTCCCTGGCAGAAAAAAACGCATGCGGATTGCACTTGCGTTTTCCTGCCAGGGACATGCGGAAGTAAAGCGTTCTTCACTTGCATTTCCGTATGCGGGTTGACAAGCGCTTTCCAAGCGATTTTAGCATCACTTGGAAAGTGCTTGTCATCTTGGTCACAGTATATAAACCCACGCAAACGGCATGGATTTATATACTGTGACCGAAAGAATGGTAAAAAATAAAAAATAAATCTATACTTACCCTCTGATGGCCCCCGGTGTCTTGCTGCGCTCATCCTGGCTGCCGGCAGCGGTACACTGAAGGACCTGTCGACATCAGCGTCGCGTGACCCGTCACATGACTATGACGTCAGCGCAGGTCCTTCAGTGTACCGCGATCTGTCGGCATGAGAGGAGGAGTGCAGCTGGGGCCGTCAGAAAGTAAATATAATCTTTATTTTTTATTTTATTCTTTTTTTTACAGTTTCTATGATACCCGGGTCCGGAGGAGAGTCACCTCTCCTCTAGACCTGGGTACCATCCGCACATTAGAACGCATGCATTCCGCATGTCCTTATCTAGTGAAGCGGAATGCATGCGTTCTAATGCAAGTCAATGGCGGCGAAAACGCAGCACTTCCACAAAATAATTGGTAGTGCTGCGTTTTTTTCCGCAATGATAATCCGCAGCGGAAATGTCCGCAGCATGTGCACAGCACATGCGGATTATCATTGGGGAACATGGCAGGCCTTCTACCATGCGTTTTTTATGTGTTTCTGCAGCATTTTTGCCGCTGCGGAAACGCTTAAAAAACGCATTGTGGGCACACAGCCTTAGACCCAAATTTTTTTATTTTTGCAGGGGTAACAGGAAAAAATGGACCCCAAAATTTGTTGTGCAATTTCCCATGAGCACGCAGATACCCCATATCTGAGGAAAAAACACTGTTTGGGCGCACGGCAGGGTTCGGAAGGGAAGGAGCGCCATTTGACTTTTTGAATGTAAAATTTGCTTGAATAATTAGCGGACACCATGTTACGTTTGCAGAGCCCCTGATGTGCCTAAACAGTGGAAACCCCCCACAAGTGATCCCATTTTGGAAACTAGACCCCTTAGGGAACTTATCTAGATGTGTGATGAGCACCCTGAACCCTCAGGTGCTTTACAGAAGTTTATAACATTGAGCAGTAAAAATAAAATTTTCACATTTTTCCAACAAAAATGTTTTTCATCCCCCAATTTTGCATTTTCATAAGGGTAACAGGAGAAATTGCACCATGCAATTTGTTGTGCAATTTCTCCTGAGTAAGCTGATACCCAATATGTGGGGGAAAACCACTGTTTGGGTGCACGGCAGGGCTCAGAGGGGAAGGAGCGCCATTTGACTTTTTGATTTGTAAAATTTGCGTTTGTGGAGTCCCTGATGTGCCTAAATAGTGGAAACCACCCCCTCCCTTTCCCCAGTGACTCCCTTTTGGAAACTATACCCCTCCAGGATTTTATCAAGGGGTATAGTGAACATTTTGAACCCAGAAGTACGACACAGAATTTGATAACATTAGGTCATCATATTGAATAAGTTGTCATAAGTCTTGAGTGCAAGTGCTTGCTACTTGAGTTTTCATCAGGTACTCGGGTATGCACCAAGTATCGCGGGTGCTCAAGTGACATGCTCGAGTCCCTGCCCCGCATGTTTCACGGTTATTAGACACCCAAAAAAAAAACATGCGGGGATAGCTCGTGCATCATGCTCGGGCAATCCCCGCGAGGTTTTTTTAGCTGTATAACAGCTGCAAAACATTTGGGGCGGAGACTCAAGCATGACACTCGCGCACCCGCCATACTCGGTGCATAAGCAAGCACCCGATGCAAACTCAAGTAGCGAGCACTTGCACTCACTAGTCGCCATATCGTCATCATTTTTTTTTCTTTATTTCTGAAAAAATCCCAACCCCAACCCAAACCCTAGCACAACCCTAACCCTAGCACAACCCTAACCCTAGCACAACCCTAACCCTAAAGTTTATTTTTTACGCCGTTCCTCGTGCAGTATAAGTGATTAGACGTCTTTATTCTTTGGGTCGGTGCGATTACAGCGATGCAAGATTCATATCGGGTTCTTATGATTGACAGCTGTCACACAATAAAAGACGCATTTTTTTGCAAAGACTAGTTTTTGCATCGCCATATTTTGAGAGCTATCATTTTTCCATATTTCGGCTGACAGAGTCATGTGATGGCTTGTTTTTTGTGGGACAAGTTGACGTTTTTATTGGTACCATTTTCGGGCATGTGACATTTTTTGATCGCTTTCTATTCCGATTTTTAGAAGGCAGAATAAATAAAAACCAACAATTCAGGAATTATTTTTTGTTTTTTGTTTTTAATGTCGTTCTGCATCTGGTAAAATTGATAAGGCAGCTTTATTCTTCGGGTCAGTACATTTACAGCGGTACTGCATTTATATATTTTTTTTAGATTTTGGCGCTTTTACACAATAAAAGCTATTTTATAGAAAAAAATAATTGTTTTTGCATAGCTTTATTCTGAGAGCTATAACTTTTTTATTTTTCGGTTGTTGGAGCTGTATGGCAGCTTGTTTTTTGCGGGACAAGATGACGTTTTCAGTGGTACAATTTTTATTTACATTCGTCTTTTTGATTCCATTTTTTGTTTGGCGGTATGATGATAAAACATCGCTTTATGTTTCGTTTTTTTGGGTTTTTTTACCATGTTCACTAAAGGGGTTAACTAGCAGGACAGCTCAGGTCGTTCCGGACGCGGCAATACCAAATATGTGTACTTTTATTGGTTTATTTTTTTTTCCCATAAGATTATTTATTTATGGGTACAATATATTTTTATTTTTATTTTATTATTTTTTTCATTTTTTAAAAAAATATTTTTACAATTTTTTTTTTTTACTTTCTGACATTTTTATTGTTTCACATTGTCCCACTATGGGACTTTCACTTTTTGTAGCCTGATCGCCTGCATGGCATAGAGAGCAGCAGCTCCCTATACCATGCAGCCTGTCAGCGCTGCACAGGGAGAAGTTACTTTGGTCGTGCACTGCGCATGACCAAAGCAACTTCCTGCCTCCTGGTGACCCGGATGTTGTCATGATGACGTCGGGTCACCATGGCAACATCCGGCACTGGACTCAGACGCCCCTGGACGCCAGCAGAGAAGGCAAGTATAGCGCTTACCTCCTCTTGTCACCGGAATGCTTCGATCGATTTTGATCACAGCATTTCGGGGGTTAATGTGCCGGGAGCGGTGCGGGACTACTCCCTGCACATAGCACAGGGTGTCAGCTGAAGGCGAAAGGGCGTCGTCGGGGTTTACAACGGCATATCCCCCCAGGCTATTTCTTTCTTTTGCAAACATTATGTAAGTAACCCTTGGAAAAAAAAAAAAAAAGTCTCTACTCTAATGCATCCGCCTTACAGGTTTAACTTCACTACTTGAGTGAATAGGCTGCATAGAGTATATATATTATTGTATTTGTCTGCACTGCCTTGAATTCTACTTATATGTACACTTTTTTGCACTTTTTCTGCTTACTAAATGTGTATATGTGCACATTGGCACTTTAATTATTGAAGGCTTCCTTAAATGTGTATACACACTTTGTTCAGCAACTATAGCACTTTACTAAAAAGGCATGTGCAATATTAGTTACAGATGTAATATACTATTATTTTAAATAGGGTGTTGATTGAATTTTTTGTAATAGCCAAGAGGGATGTATGTTTGTTGTGGGCTGTTTTGAAGGTTCCTGTTTTTTAACTTCTACTAGTATTTTTAAAAAATATTGAAATAAATTATTTATTTTACGAGTCTTTTCTCTTTTTGCTTCCTTATAACCGTGGGTTTATAGCCTGAGGTTTTTGTGTTGATAAATTTTGATTGGAGGTAATAATCTTTTTGACCTTTTTGGGATAACATAGCACAGGGTGTCAGCTGTAACAATCAGCTGACCCCCGGCGGCAATCTCGCCCGCACCGCTTGTGTGCGGGCGAAATCGCCAGGGAGTATTAATACGTATCAGGCCCATAAGGCCCAGGGCACAGATACGTACTAATATGCCCTGGGTCAGAAAGGGGTTAAGTGTCCATATGAATGATATACTGGATGTGGTCACTGCAGGAAGTGAGCAGGGACCGTGAGAGCCGCAATTTTCAAAGGGCAGAGATTGAGAAGGTCTTTTATTTTTTTATTCCATATGTAATCATTCCTAGATTCCCATCTCTCTGCTATATTTATTACAAATCGCAGAAAACCCATTTGATGTTAATTGTTTGGGCTTTTTTCATGCGCCGAGCATCACTCACGAGGAAAACAAGCTTCAAAGAACAAATGAGAGGAGACAGTCCATGCATTATGTATCACGGTGGCGTGTCATTACCAACCCCCTTGCTGCAGCACTCCCTAAATTCCCGACAATGTAGCAAAAACCTTGCCCACACGTCACGGCTCTGAGCTGACTAGTCCTGGTGTATCGTGAGGTTCCTTCCTTACATCTCTCCTCAATTATCTCGGCTTCTGTAAAATAGGCTGAGTCTAATGGGATGAAAAATGCGGCTGCAGAATAAATGTTCTCTGGCATTTATCTACTCTGTGATCACCGTTCCTAATCCAATCGTGGAGGCGTTCCTGGCCGTTACAAGGAATTAGAAGCATTACTAAAGTGTGATAGGCGAGGGTACAGCGCCTGTGCCTGTCATGGATTCTCAATAGAGGTGGCTGGGAATGGTCGCTCTCCACTGAAATGATCGGGAGGTGCACATACTTCCCACGAGAAAGCACTTGAATTGTCAAGGTCAATCTATTCTATAGCTGTAACTTTAGCCTTAAAGGAATTGATACTGTGGGTTACATCTGGTGCCTGGGGGGCAGTGTTTGGTATACTCTGTGTCCCTCTGAAGAAGCTATAAAAGTGAAACGCGTGTTTAGGAGAGTGGCAGGCACATAATGGGTAAGGCTCTCCTCAATACTGGCACTCAGGCACAAAATATGTAGAATTCACACTACACTAGGGATGAGCAAACCCCGTGGATTTTCGTTTTCAACCAAACTTTAGTCCAAAGTTCGGTTCGGGTACCAGAACTTGAACCCGAACCCCATAGAAGTCAATGGAGACACAAACTTTGCTGCTGTAAAATGGTCGTAGTAAGAGCTAGGGGTCTCTCTTTCTTAAAATGAACTTGTGAGTGTTCGGAGTTCAGCATTGGACACTAGGTGTCCGGTATGAATCCCAAACTTTACAGTTCGGGTTCGCTCATCTCTACACAACACTCATTATACTGTTGTACTAATAGATTACACGTATAGTCCATGTGATTGACTATACATTCATTGTTGAGGACGCTCTTGCAGATGTGTCTAATCTCTGATGTCACTCCATCTGGAGGCTGAATCTTGAACTAAGTGCTCTTGTAATACAGGGTTTAATACTACGCTAATAAAATATATACTGTATACTGTACAATAGCTTTATGACCCCGTTACACAGTTTTTGAGCACTTGAGCTGAAGTTCTTCAAGCTCAATTGGTGTTTTGCATAGTCTGAGGGGGCTATAGGTGTAATTCTGCTTAGATTTTGACTTCGATGTGTGTTGCCGTTACATTGGCATAATACTTTGTTCCATGTACAATATTATGTAGAACAGAGTTTTGATTCTAAATGGACTGTAGATAAAACAGTAGGTCCTGGAACAGTACCAATACACATGCTCTGTAACTAGCCATCCACTCTTTTGGAGTGGACGATTCCTCATTATCAGCATTCTGTCAGCACTATAGGTCCTGGGACATCCTTTCTCTCATTACTCAGCATGCATTGCTTCTGCCATTGCTTAATGAGATGCCTACAATTAACTGAAAGGCTGCATCTCTGTTATGCCTGCATATACAGTTTGACAGGGAGGAGCAGAGAGACAAAGGCCAAGCCCCACTTCCGGTAATCCATATAGGGGGGTTTCTGCTGCTAGAGACAAATTACACTTGGACAGAAGGGAGACCCTAGCGGCCGACACTTATGTTATCTAACCCCTGAAAAGTAACTCCAACTTAATTGAACTTCATAAAGGGATTTTGCACATTATCTATCGAATAAGATCAAGTACAGCGACCATTTAATTTGTATTAGGGTTCAACTCACCTGCAAACACCATGGGTTTCGCAGGCTTAAAGCCAGGCAGAGGCTCCACTGGCTGCTTCAGTAAATGCACAGTGTCTCTTATTTGTGCTTCCTGTACGTCATTCATCCCAGCGATTAGATAACCTACTTGCTCAGCATATCTAGGAAACAATGAGAGTAATATAACATCACAATTAGTGCAGATTCAAATTCTACATTGAATATCAGGTACAAATCTACCATAAAAGAAGGTAGCAACGGCTCTGGGACCCAGCACTGCATGTGTTCACTACAGCTATATACAGCTGGCACTAGAGGGCGCTCACTGGAGACAGACTTCTACTGCTGCGGTTGGGTCCAATATTAGCTGTACATAATCACATGTCAACAGCTCCCCCTGGTGGTGGCTGCATGCAGCAAAATAGTATTTCATCAAGTTACATTCATTTAAGTCAGAAATGCTGTGAGATTAGTCAACACTGAATTTTGGATCTAAAACTAATTTGGATCCAGCAACATATTTGTTGATAACTTCCCAGAGCCTAAATACCACATCAGAGAGCTCTACTAATCGCACTGTAACAAGCTGAGAACCATCGTGCGGCCACAACAGATTTGTATTGAATGGCAATAAAAACACAAAATTGTATTTTAATTTTCAGAACTTTCCATAACACAATATTGACATTTTATTTGCTTTAATAACAGAATCCCCTTTTCGCTCTGCACTCTCCTGGGCACCAAACATACATGTATTTTCATAGAAAGCAGCACCAACAGGAGCGTCACTACTGGACGCAGGATTAGAGTGCCATCTAGTGGCACTAAAAGAATATTCCTAGTGTGCTAAAATGTCTATTATATCCTGCACAGGGTCATACACAATTTGAAATGCTTTGGAAAAAATTACTTTAAAAAAATGATGAAAAAACCCTTTTAAAAAGGCACAGAATGCCATAAGAAAAAAGAACAAAGAGAAGAAGTGGTGCTGAGATGGGCCGGCTGCAGTTTATGCAGATCCTTGGGTGACAAAGTGCATGTGGGATAATCGTCACTTTTACAATTTTTTTAATCTCTTTTTTTTCCAGTAGATTTGCTGTATCTGGGCTTTTTTTTGCAGTTAGAGCTGTAGTTTTTATAAGTATTTTCTGATCTCTTTTTATTACTTTTCTTGGTGAGGCAAAGTGAACAAAAAAAAATCCAGAGATTCTGCCGTTTCATCTTTTTCATTCCATCACCCACACGATTGGATTTATACAAGATATTTTTTTTACTTTTAACACAAACAGATGTGGAGAAGCCAAAAATGATGTAACGGGAGAATTTAACTTTGCAGGCTCAGGTCGCCGAAAACATACAATCGCTTTACCGCTACAGTGTAGAGTAAAATTACCAATCTGATATTAAATCCGGATATGGAATGGGCTTCATAATTGTACAATCATGGAAGACATGGAGGCCTTCAGTAGGATCCTTGGCTGTCAAGACAATGCCATTGCCACATAACACTCATATGATTGATGATATGACATGGCTTTATAACTGATGGGGAGCCGTACCCCACTTATTCTCAGAAAGAGGGGGATGCTTTCTTTGCCTGCACAGCGGCACTCTAAGGCTATGTGCCCACGATGCAGAAATGCTCCGGATTTTTCCTGAGCGTTTCTGCATCTCCCTGGCAGAAAAAACACACGCGGATTTTACATACGTTTTTTTCGGCCAGGGACAAGAGTTTTTCACGCGTTTTGCACATGTGATTTCGCATGCGGGTTATCAAGCGCTTTCCAAGCGATTTTAACATCACTTGGAAAAGTGCTTGACAACTTGGTCACACTATATAAATCCATGCAACCGGCTTTTATTATAGTGTGACCAAGTTAGTTTAAAAAAAAAGAATAAAAATGGTAAAAAATAAAAAAACACATTATACTTACCTTCCGATGGCCCCCGGTCTCCTTATCCGATGTGACCCGTTACATCACTAAATGACGTCATGGAAGGTCCTTTTAGACCATCGCGAGCCGCTGGGGAGCCAAGACGCATCAATAAGGAGACCGGGGGCCATCAGAAGGTGAGTATAAGGTTTATTTTTTATTTTAAATTCTTTTTTCTTTTTTTACAGGTACTAATGGTACCCGGGTCTGGAGGAGAGTCTCCTCTTCACCAGACCCGGGTACCATCCACACATTGAATCGCTTAATATCCGCATGTGCACATGTAGTCATGCGGATATTAAGCGATTCAATGCACGTCAATGGCGGCAAAAACGCCGCGCTTACGCAAAATAATTGGTAGTGCTGCGGATTTTTCCGAAATGATAATCCGCAGCAGAAATTTCCGCAGCATGTGCACAGCACATGCGGATCATCATTGGGGAACATTGCAGACCTTCTACCAAGCGTTTTTTAAGCGTTTCTGCGGCGGAATTGCGGCTGCGGAAAAGCTTAAAAACGCACAGTGGGCACACAGCCTTACGCGGTGAAATGAGCTGCATCTGGATCTCGTCCACCTAAAGGGACTGTCAGCACAGAATGACTGTTCAAACTAAGTCCCAACTCTAGTTGCTTCATGGCGGCGCCAATCATTTATATACACCTTCCCACCTGCTTGTTTTCCCTCTATCCACACCCTCCTCTTCTTTGATTGACAGCTCTGGCTTCATAGAACCAGAGAAGGAAGGAGACAGAGGTAAAACAAGCAGGTGGGAAGGTGTATATAAATGATTGGCCAACGCCGTGATCCACGGAGCGCTTGTGCTTGGTTTCAACAGCCAGTCTGTGCTGACAGTCCCTTTAAAATCAGTGTTTCCCAAACTCCAGTCCTCACGGCCCCCCACAGGTCATGTTTTCAGGATTTCCATAGTATTGCACAGGTGAGAGAATTCCTGATTTCTTGATGATACTTTCATCACATGTGTAATACTGAGGAAATCCTGAAAACATGACCTGTTGGGGGGAAAACCTGACCTGTTGGGGGCCATGAGGACTGGAGTTTGGGAAACACTGCTTTAAATGGAGCGTTGCTGCAGTTTTATTATTCAGCGATTAGCAGGATCCCCCAACAATTTCTTAAGCAATGAGAAAATGCAGTCCCTAATGATGTCCTCTGACAATAAGCAGATCACGGACAGCAGATGCATTGGGTTCTGCATTTCTTGGAGAATGGGATGGGGCAGCTTCTGTCTTCTCAGTGATACAATCAGGAAGGAGATGCAGCGTGAGACAATCCCTGTCTAGATCTTTGATCTTATCATCAATACAGAGGGCTGATTGGTGAAGACAGAGGGAAAGGCTAATAAAATTATAAAAAAAAAACGTAGTTTTTCGCCTTGGGTCAATATGCCAACCTCATTGACTTCATAGCACTTGCCAGAGTGGGCAGACACGATTGAATTGCCTTTACACACGTCGCCTCCACACAGGGCGATGCTGGCTACGACGCCTCTGTACTGATCAAACGTTGAGTCAAACAGCAGGGCTTTAAGAGGGCTGCCCTTTTCAATCTTGGCACTAAAACACAAAAATAAGACATCCTGTTAAGGGGTATAAAGGTAAGTAAACCACGTTCAGTCCAGGGTGATGAATTCAAAAAGACAAAGTTTATTCCGCCATGACATAACGTTTCGACCTGTTATAGGTCTTTATCAAGTATATACAAAGACATACAGGGATACTGATCCCCTTTAAGGAAAATCAGTGGCCAGAACCCTTTAAATTCCCCTTAAATGGTCCAAAACTGAAACTGTGGGAACAATAGAATCCACTTAGGGTTCAGCAAACTTACAGTCAAGAGTTTGATAAAATTATCTACACCCTTGTGTCTCCGGAAAGCATAGCATACATTCACGTGCTGAAAATGCCGACCAATGCTGGAGTGAGTAGAGGTCTGCAGCTTGTGACACTCCTGCTGTAGTGAAACTACAGGTCCCAGCAGGCTGACGGTCTCTCATCAAGTTATGCTGGGAGCCGCAGTTTCACAAATAGTGCTAGAGGATCCATGTCAGAAATATGAGGCTGTCACTAGGGTTTCTCCCACAAATATATAATCGGACGTGGAGAGGATCTGCACGTGGATGAGCCCTATTCTCTATCTGTGAACATACTACTCTCCTTCACTCAGATTCTAAGTGGCTCTGCAGCGCATCTGTGCAGAGCAAGCTGTCAATCAAAATCCGGGCCGGGTTTACAGCCGTCGCCCCATATATAGTGATATAGTGAGGTTAATTTTCTCCCGGTACCTGCACTATCAATAAGGCGGCCGGGCAACATTGTAACAATATTTATCTGCAGATTAACCCTATACCTGCAGGTACATAACATTTTCCAAGGTGACAGGTTCACTTTAATAAAGAGAAGATGGATAGAGCATCATTGAAACCTGGCTCACCCCCTCCGACACGGCCTCTCCTGCTGCAGTTTCATACGGCGGATTCCACCTCTCCCACACCCCCCGCCCCACCGGCAAACACGGTGGAGGAATAGGTTTCCTCCTCTCAGATAGCTGCTCCTTCACGCATATCCCACTGCCACCCTCAATTACTCTCCCCTCTTTTGAAGTGCACTGCGTGCGCATCTACTCCCCCTCCATCCTCCAACTGTCTGTCCTCTACCGCCCCCCAGGATCAACCACCACTTTCTTTGACCTCTTCACCACTTGGCTATTTCATTTCCTCTCCGTTGACATCCCCACTATCCTCATGGGCGACTTCAACATCCCCATTGACACTTCCCTCTCAGCTGCCTCTAAGCTTCTATCCCTCACTTCCTCCTTCGGTCTTACTCAGTGGTCTTCCACACCCACCGACAAAGACGGCCACACAGTGGACCTCATCTTCACCCGCCTCTGTTCCCTATCTAACCTCTCTAACTCACCTCTCCCTCTCTCTGACCACAACCTACTTACATTCTCTACCCTCTCCTCTCCAGGGCAACAATCCCCACTCCACAAACTTGCATACCCTTGCAGAAATCTCAAACACCTTGACCTACACTCACTCTCTGAATCCTTTCTCCCTCTTACAGACATTAGTTCCTTACATGATGCAGATGTTGCTGCCACTTTATACAACACCACAACAGCTGCAGCTCTCGATTCAGTCGCCCCCCTCACACATACCAAAGCTCGCACAATCAACAGGCAACCCTGGCACACCGGCCTAACTAAAGAACTGCGACGGGCCTCCAGGGTTGCTGAGCGTAGATGGAAAAGGTCCCACTCCAATGAGCACTTCATCGCATTCAAACAGTCCCTCACTACCTTCAAGTCCACACTCACGGCAGCAATACAAACATACTTCTCATCTCTCATATCCTCCCTGTCTCACAACCCCAAACAACTATTCAACACCTTCAATTCTCTCCTCCGTCCCCCAGTGCCTTCTCCCTCTCCTCTTATTTCAGCAGAAGACTTTGCCTCGTTCTTCAAGCAGAAGATTGACACCATCAGACAAAGCTTTTGCCTAAAGCCCCCACTGCCCCTCCCCACACCTACTCAACCCTCCTCCTCCAAAACTACCTTCTCCACCATTACGGAAGATCAACTTTCCTCTTTACTCTCCAAATCACACCTCACCACCTGTAAACTTGACCCAATCCCGTCCCACCTCATCCCAAACCTTACCATTATCTTCATCCCACCCCTAGCCCACCTCTTCAACCTGTCACTAACAACTGGTGTCTTCCTCTCATGCTTCAAACATGCCTCAAACACACTCATCCTCAAAAAGCCCTCCCTTGACCCATCCTCTCTGTCTAGCTATCACCCCATATCACTTCTCCCCTATGCCTCAAAACTACTGGATCAACACGTCCATTCTGAGCTGTCCTCCCACCTCTCCTCCTGCTCCCTCTTCGACCGCCTACAATCTGGTCTCTGACCGCACCATTCTACTGAAACTGCACTGACTAAAGTCACCAACGACCTACTAACCGCCAAATCTAAGTGACACTACTCTGTCCTCCTCCTCCTTGACCTGTCATCTACCTTCGACACAGTGGACTAATCCCTCTTACTACAAAATCTCTCATCTCTCGGTATCACAGACTTGGCCCTATCCTGGATCTCCTCATACCTAACAGACAGAAGATTCAGTGTCTCCCACTCACACACCACCTCCTCATCTTGCCCCCTATCTGTCGGTGTCCCCCAAGGTTCAGTTCTAGGACCCCTGCTCTTCTCCATCTACACCTTAGGCCTGGGACAGCTCAGAGTCTCATGGCTTTCATTATCACCTCTATGCTGATGACACACAGATCTACCTCTCTGGACCTGATATCACCTCCTTACTAACCAAAATCCCACAATGTCTGTCGGCTATTTCATCCTTCTTCTCTGCTAGATTTCTAAAACTTAACATGAACAAAACAGAATTCATCATCTTTCCGCCATCTCATTCAACCCCCCCCAACTGACCTATCTATCAACGTCAATGGCTGCCCACTCTCCCCAGTCCCTCAGGCTCGCTGCCTTGGCGTAACCATGGACTCTGAACTCTCCTTCAAACCACATATACAAGCCCTTTCCACTTCCTGCCGACTCCAACTCAAAAATATCTCCCGGATCCGCACATTCCTCAACCATGAATCTGCAAAAACACTAGTGCACGCCCTCATCATCTCCCGCCTCGACTACTGCAACCTCCTGCTCTGTGGCCTCCCTTCCAACACTCTCGCACCCCTCCAATCCATCCTAAACTCTGCTGCCCGACTAATCCACCTGTCCCCCCGCTATTCCCCGTCTCTCCTCTCTGTCAGTCTCTTCACTGGCTCCCCATTGCCCAGAGACTCCAGTTCAAAACCCTAGCCATGACATACAAAGCCATTCACAACCTGTCTCCTCCATATATCTCTGACCTAGTCTCTCGCTACATACCCGCACGCAACCTCCAATCCTCACAAGATCTCCTTCTCTACTCCTCTCTGATCATATGATCATTTTTTTTTAACACTCAAAACCCCTATGGATATTTATGGTTACTAAAGGATTCCTTTCCCATTCTTTTGACAGCTCTTCTTTAGGTGTGGACACAGACCGGCATCCGGCATAAAGACATCTGGAGACTTTTCCTTTTTCTGTGATATTGGATAATCTTGTTCATTTCTAATGCTTTAAATCTTTCAAATTCTTTCCGAAAATTGTATCATAAAGGGACTTTCTCAGGTCAGTTTTGCTTGTGGTTGTGTTACCATTATTTGTGCCAAATGTATCAAAGTGTTGTTTGATAAATGTTTATGTAGCACTTCTATCTATCTTTATTTATTTATTTTACTCACTTATATAGCGCCATTAATGTCTGTAAAGCACTGAGGAATTATCATCACTGTCCCCATCGGGGCTCACAATCTACATTCCCTATCAGTATGTCTTTAGAGTGTGGGAGAAAAACGGAGAACCCAGAGGAAACCCACACAAACACGGGGAGAACATACAAACTCCTTGCAGATGTTGTTCTTGGTGGGATTTGAACCCAGTTAGCAACAATGCTAACCACTGAGCCACCGTGTATCTTTATCCACTTTTAACGTCACCCGTCGTTCTTAGACCTATGTAGCTTACCAAGCCCAATTTCTAAAAGTTGCAAGAGTGGTGTAAAATAGGAAGCTGCACATTTTTTTGCGCAAAAATGATGCGTCACAAAATAGTTTTGTTTTTGTTTTTTTAACACCAAAAATTGATGTAAGTTCCTTGCTACATTGCCCCTTTTCCAGCCAAATTTTGTAGAAAAAAAATAAAAGACAAGGTACAGACAGCGGAGTTAAATTTGCCTACAGGAATGATATTGATCTGGAGCGCATCGTACCCAGATACAGTTGTGGCACCCCAGAGGGTCTGGTTGCCACAGTGGTGTTGCTTCCCTTAAAAGAGGTAATACCATGTCTGGAGGCAAGTGGGGGTTTCCTGGTCAGGAACACTATACATGCAACACTTTCCTGGCTCCAGGCCAGCAAGGGGAGCTCCTCCCCTTGGCAACTGGATCTGGAGGCGGGGTTAGTAGAGTTCAGTGTGAGGAGTCGAGTTTAGGACACTGAAGAGAGAGGAGCTAGGGACTGGAGCTGGAGATAGCTCGTCCTAGCTGGACTACACAAGGAACCAGACACCGGAGTCCGCGGCTGTGGGACCCTTCAGGCCCAGCAGCAGATACCGCGGGGCAGGAGATTGCAGGTCTCCTGGCCCCATCAGACGCCCAGAGGCTCAGCAGCACCGAGGGACCAGCACCGCCACGGAGGAGCGAGGCATCCACAAGGCCTGAGCTGCCAGCCATACGGGTGAGCACAGCACGTTACACTCAGGGACGTGGGCTACAACACAGCTTCAAGCAGAATAGCCAAAAGAGTATAGTGAGAACGGCAGGCCTACAACTCCACCTGGCCAAGGGGACTCTATGCTTGCTCCCAGACCGACCGGACCCTTATTACTAGCCAGTACTCCCGTTGGGGCCTGTATAATTGCCACGAGTAAAGACCCTGGGACTGCACTATCTGACTCCGTGTCATTACTGACTACCTGCACCATAGCTACCTTCATCTACACTCGCTGCCCTGGAGCTACACTCTTCCTGTGGGGAGTTACACTACCTTAGCTGCTATACCACCAGCTTCAGAGGAGTGTTCCGCAGCGGCAGTTCCTATTGACCGCATTCCACAGGTGGCGTAGTCGAACATTAAACACCTTTACACATAGACTACCCTTGGTTTGACCGCCCTGGGTCACGGACCGGGTCGTCGCCACGGTGACTACAACCCTCAGCGTCTACAGACCCGGATCCGGGTACCCCATGGCCCAGGGGGCGAGTCAACTTTGGCGCAGTCGGCAGGATTACGTGCCCGTTACCATCGGGTACTGTGCCCCTTCACGTACTGTGTTGCATACCGTGGTGAAGTTTTCCCGCCAATTACCGCTGTTTCCCGCCATTGGCCGCCATTTCCGGATCGCCACGCGGGAAGAAGAGGGGCATAACCGCTGGAAGCGCGCGAAGCCCAAGCCACGCCTCACGCACTGACGCAGCGCCAGGTCCTGGAAGGAGCCCCAGCGAGCACTGACGTCAGAATCAAGCGACGCCAGGTCCTCAAAGGAGACCATCGCCTGCGGAACTGCGGCCTACGGAAGCAAAGTGAAAGAAGGTAGGCCATGGTTCACTAGGGAGGAGGAAGACGCCCAATATGGAGGGAACTTCAGCCGCAGGCGCGGCCGCTGCCGCGGTAATGCCAATCTCCATGCCGGTGGCGGCGTGGTTGCCCCAGTGCTCAGGAGAGTCACACACCTTGAGTGACTTTAAAGATAGACTGAGCAGCTTATTTAAAGTGTATCCCCTGTCCGAGGAGCAGAAAGTGAGCATCCTCATAGGTCAGTTAATTGGCGCAGCCCAGAGAGAAGTGAAGTCCTGGTCAGCCAGAGACAAAGGGACTGTGAAAGAGATACTGGCCCGCCTAAAGGACACTTTTGACACCCGTACTACAGAAGAGATAAAAATGAAGTTTTATGGGTGCAAACAACGGGCGCAGGACAGTGTACGGGACTATGCTTTAAACCTACAGGAGGCGCTGAGGGCCATCAAACAGGTAGACCCCGGCAGTGTGCGAGATGAGAACAGACTGTTAACTGAGCAGTTTATTGAGGGTCTACTGTTCAGTGCCCACCGAACCCAGCTACGCATAATGGCTCTGCAAAATCCTGATCTGGACTTTGCACAATTTAAAGACAGAGCCATCCGGGTGCTGCGAGAGTCAACACCAGGTGGCGCTACATCTCACCGGCACCCAGCAATCACCTACCACCAGGAGGTGGTACCCTTTTCCCCAGAGCCTGTAGGAGCTGATGCACAGACTCTG
This sequence comes from Phyllobates terribilis, assembly GCF_046119375.1. Lineage (NCBI taxonomy): Eukaryota > Metazoa > Chordata > Amphibia > Anura > Dendrobatidae > Phyllobates > Phyllobates terribilis. The sequence continues at coordinate 851,354 of NW_027363422.1, forward strand.
GACAATGCCCCGTCTACAGACCTGCACCTTCAGGTCCAAGAACTGACTAAAAGTGTAGCTGCGCTAACAAAAACTGTGCAGTCCTTGCAGGTGTCCCCCAAAGAGAAGATCCAGCTGGCTTCCAGTCTGGAGGACGTCCCGTGGCGGGAACAGAGGAGGATTCCACCAACCAGAGGGAGGAACAGTGACCGCTATGACCAGGACGGACAACCCATCTGCCGCCGCTGTCACCAGCCAGGACATTATGCAAGGTACTGTCATTTAAACGAGCAAAACCTGGGGCAGAGGGCCAACCCCCAGGCGTAAGACCACCAGGCCCACACAGCTGGCGAGACAAGTATGTGGGGGGACGACCGGTCCTACCTGTCGTGCTCGATGGCATTCCAATGAGCGCGTTGCTGGACACTGGATCCCAGGTGACCACTATCACCTACATTCTTTACAAATGATACTGGACTGATTCGGACATTACCCGCCATCCAGATGAACGGTTAAGCATCTATGCCAGCAATGGTCAGCCCGTACCTCAAGTGGGGTTTAAAGAAGTGACCATAAAGGTTGGCAAAGTGGAATTGCCGGCGCAAGGAATGATAATTGTTGACATTGATCGCCGAGAAAGTCATCCCATGATAACCTTAGGCACTAATGTCATTGAAAATTGTCTTTCAGAAATTATTGTCTTGTTACAGAAGGTTGCGGAAACCTCCAGTTCCAGTCAGCAGCGGGTTCTGCAGAGAGAGATCAGAGCCCTGATGAGACGACAACAGGTAGAACTGTCTGGTGGTGAAATTGGCAGTGTCAGGATGAGTGACCCATTCCCTATTGCCATGCCCCCAAGAAGTGAAATGCTGATATGGTGCCGGGCAGCAATCGGTCTCCGGTGTAGAGATTACCAGGTCCTGGTAGAGCCCATCTACTCCAACAGTAGGCCCACCATTTTGACAGCCAGGGGGGTGGTTGATGTTCGCCATGGGAGGGTGCCCGTCCACATCCTGAATATTGGGGAAAAAGAAGTCCATTTGCCCCGGTATGCTACCCTGGCCAAACTATTCACTGTCAGCCACAATTCTATAAAGACAGTGGAACCCTTGCCTCCATCCAAACAGGCGGAGGATAATGGCTCCAAGGGACAGATGGAGAACTGGTGTCAGAAGCTGCATGTGGGCACTGACTCAACCCCTCAACACCAAAAACATGGAGTATACCGGGTGGTGCAGGAGTATGAAAGGGTCTTCAGCAAACACCCGCTCGACTTCGGGCAGGTGAAAGGGGTTCAACACCATATCCCCACGGAAAACCACCCACCCATTAAAGAGGGGTACCGGCCTGTACCCCCTGCACACTACCAAAATACCAAAGGGATGTTACGAGAGATGAAAGAGGCTGGGGTGACAAGAGACAGTTGTAGCCCCTGGGCAGCTCCATTAGTTCTTGTAAAGAAAAAGTATGGCACAATGAGAATGTGTGTAGACTACAGGCAAATTAACCGCATCACACACAAAGATGAATACCCATTACCCAGGATTGAGGAGTCACTAGCTGCATTAAGATCTGCTAATTATTTCTCTACTTTGGATCTCACTAGTGGGTATTGGCAGGTTCCTGTGGCAGAAGCGGATAAAGAAAAGACCGCATTCACAACCCCGATGGGCCTCAGCGAGTTCAACTGCATACCATTCGGGCTCTGCAACGCCCCAGGAACCTTCCAGCGGTTGATGGAGTGCTGTCTAGGACATAAGAACTTCGAGATAGTCCTGCTTTACCTGGATGACGTCATCGTATACTCCAAGTCCTATGAAGATCACCTGAAGCACCTGGCAGAGGTGTTTGAAGCCCTAGCTGGTTTTGGCCTAAAGGTGAAGCCGTCAAAGTGCCACCTGTTGAAGCCCAAGGTGCAGTACCTAGGTCATGTGGTAAGCGCTGAAGGTGTAGCACCAGACCCTGACAAGGTCACAGTAATCAAGGACTGGCCAAGACCCTCCACTATCAAGGAAGTGCAGCAGTTCCTCGGGTTGGTGGGCTACTACCGAAGATTTATCCAAGGCTTCACCAAGATGGCGGCACCCATGCAGGACCTCCTAGTAGGCCAGTCCAGGAAGGCCAAAAACCCGAAGCCTCCATTCAAATGGGATAAGCTGGAAGACGAATCCTTCAGCAGGCTGAAAATGTCTCTCACGGGAGACGAGATACTGGCCTACCCTGACTATGGCCAACCCTTCATACTCCATAAAGACGCAAGTAATGTGGGGCTAGGAGCGGTGCTGTCCCAGATACAGCAAGGCAGAGAAAGAGTGATTGCCTATGCTAGCAGGAAGCTCCGCCCCACAGAAAGGAACCCCGAAAACTACAGCTCCTTCAAGTTGGAGTTCCTCGCCGTAGTTTGGGCTGTGACAGAGCGCTTCAAGCATTATCTCGCCTCCTCCAAATTCACCGTCTTCACGGATAATAACCCGCTGACGCACCTGGACACTGCAAAACTTGGTGCGCTGGAACAAAGATGGATGGCCCGACTGTCTAATTATGAGTTCACCATCAAGTACCGGGCTGGGCGAAAGAATGCAAATGCTGATGCGCTGTCCAGGATGCCTAACTTGCCAGATGGGGGAGAAGACCCGGAGGAGCTGGAAGAGATAGAGATCCCCGCTTTCCACCGCCATGGGATAACTCAGCGCTCACATTGTGTGAAGAACAGGTGCTCTGCCAACAGGGAGGCCACATTTAATGCATTGCCCCACCATGGATGGGCAGAAACACAAGATAGTGACCCAGCTGTCCGCCTAGTCAAGGAGTTGCTGACACGAGCTGACTCGTACCCTGATCCAGATGCTCCAGAGGAGACCAAACAGCTGTGGAAGGAGAAGGGCAAGCTCTTCATCTATGAAGGGAAGCTGTGTCGAAGAGCCATCAACTCCCGGACACATGAATTGGTCTGGCAGGTGGTAGTCCCGAGGTGGGATGCGTCAATGGTCTTCGAAGCGTACCACGATAGAGCAGGACACTTCGGATGGAAGAAGCTGGAAGTCCTGCTACGTGAACGGTTCTATTGGGCTGGCATGAGGAAAGCAATCGAGAGGTGGTGTCGAGAATGCGGACCATGCAACCTGAGAAGAATAGACCGTGACAGCCAGAGGGCTCCTCTGCAGCCCATCATCACCAAACAGCCACTTGAACTGGTAGCCTTGGACCACGTGAAGCTAGCCCCAAGCAGGTCAGGCTATGTCTACGCTCTCACCATCGTAGACCACTACTCCCGGTTCCTGATAGTAGTGCCAGTAAAGGACCAGACGGCTCAGACAGCAGCCAGAGCTTTCCAGCAGCACTTCTGCCGCCTGCATGGTTACCCAGAACGTGTGCTAACTGACCAAGGTCCAGCCTTCGAAGCGGAGGTGTTCCAGGAATTCTGCAACCTGTACGGCTGCAAGAAAATCAGGACAACGCCTTATCACCCCCAGACCAACGGGTTGTGTGAGAAGATGAACCAGGTGGTGATAGACCTGTTGAAGACGTTGCCCCTGGAAGAACGCAGCCTGTGGCCAGAAAAGCTACCGGATCTGGTGGACCTATACAACCATATCCCAGTGAACTCTACCAACTGCACGCCTGCTTACCTGATGAGAGCAAGACCTGGTAAGCTGCCCATCGACCTGGACATGGGAGTCCTAACAACAGAGACGGCCTCACCAGATGCAGACTGGGACACTGAGCGGCAGCTACAGTTCCGCAAAGTGCAGGAGAGTGTTGAAAGAAGTCTGTCCCAAGCAAGACAAAGGCAAGAGAAGACTTACAATCAACACGCACCTGCTGTTCCATTGTCACCTGGAGAGCTAGTCCTTAAGAGAAAGAGACAACTCCACAAATTGGATGACCAGTGGGAGATAGAGCCGTACACCATCCTACCCTCGAGTCATGATAACACCAAAGTGTGTCTCATTAGTAAGGATGGAGGAGAAACATTAGCAACAGTTGCAAGAGATCACTTGAAGAAATGTCCCGAGCAATTACAACACCCTAAAGAAGACCAAGATAGCCCTCAACCCACAGAGGAAGTGGAAGAAATGGTCAAAATGGTACTCGGAGAATTTCCCCGGTCGTGGACCCAAGTGAACAATGCAATTGTTGTGCCAGTCCTCACCTTTCTCCAACCAGCCCCTCAGGAAGCTGCAGAAGTCCCAGAAGAGTTGTAAGAACAATTGGCCCGGGAGGCAGAAGTTTCATCAACAGCAGACCAGGAGAATCAACCCTCTGCTAGTAGCGAACCTGTCTTACCCACGGTAACCCAGAGAATCCGTAGGAAGTTGCCCAACCTACCAGTGTCACCTCAAAATGCAGTTCACACTGAACCCACCACACCAGGGGTAGACACAAGGGACCAGGATAGAACACTGACAGATAGTGTACTCCGTAGATCTACCAGAGATACAAAAGGTCAGCCCCCTGCCCGTTGGAGAATTTAAAATTGCAGAAATTTAAAGTATAGAAAATTTGATATGTTTTATATGGGTGCATTTAACCTGTTTTTTTTCCGGTTACCCAAAAAAGGGCCCAAAAGACTTTTAGGTTATGGACAGTGAATAACCAAAAACTTTGCCTGTGAATAGTTGCACCTATAAAAGTGCCCCTTTGTGCCAGACCACAGAACAAAAACCTGTGGAGGTGGCTGAAGACGTGGTCCAACATCCGGATCATCAATGCCCTGCAGCCACCCCAGGGCCTCCGTGGAGGGTTTGAGACGGGTCCCTCAAGAAGTACACCTTGTTTCAGTGGAATGGACACCTGGTTGCAGACTATACTGTGACCTGTAAAAGACTGTAATCCTTGTAAATATTCTAATGTACCTTGTTATTTTTATTGTTACCTGTTGTATTCCTTGTAAAATATGCTCAGTCCCGGAGTACTGAGATTAACTAGGGGGGAGTGTGGCACCCCAGAGGGTCTGGTTACCACAGTGGTGTTGCTTCCCTTAAAAGAGGTAATACCATGTCTGGAGGCAAGTGGGGGTTTCCTGGTCAGGAACACTATACATGCAACACTTTCCTGGCTCCAGGCCAGCAAGGGGAGCTCCTCCCCTTGGCAACTGGATCTGGAGGCGGGGTTAGTAGAGTTCAGTGTGAGGAGTCGAGTTTAGGACACTGAAGAGAGAGGAGCTAGGGACTGGAGCTGGAGATAGCTCGTCCTAGCTGGACTACACAAGGAACCAGACACCGGAGTCCGAGGCTGTGGGACCCTTCAGGCCCAGCAGCAGATACCGCAGGGCAGGAGATTGCAGGTCTCCTGGCCCCATCAGACGCCCGGAGGCTCAGCAGCACCGAGGGACCAGCACCGCCACGGAGGAGCGAGGCATCTGACGCGCCCCCTGGGCCAGTGCTGTTCAGGGGATACCCGGAGCCAGATCGCTGGGAGTTGTAGTCCTCCGTGGCGGTGACCCGGTCCGTGCCCAGGGCGGTCAAACCAGTGGCAGTCTGAGTAATGTGACAAATGTCCGACTACGCCACCCGTGGATTGCGGTCAGTGGGGACCGCCGCTGCGCTGCAGACCGCTGAGGCTGATGTTGTATGCGCAGCCAAGTATGGGATAACTCCCCACGGGAGAAGTATTGCCTCAGGGCAGCTAGTGTGGATGATGGGAGTGATGGTGTGAGCGTCCCAGTGCTGATGGTGCTGGTGCGGCGATGAAACACAGAGACGTGTGGTGCAGTTCAGGGTCTTTACTGAAGGTATAAGGCAGACCCTCCCGGGAGTACTGGTTAGCAGTAGGGGCCTGGTCAGTCTGAGAGCTAGCAGGATCTCCCCCTGGCCAGGTGGAGTTGTAGTCCTCCCCGTCTCTCTGCACTCTTTCCTGGCTACCTTGCTGTGTGCGGGTAGAAGTAGCCCACGTCCCTGAGTATACCGTGTGGTGCTCACCCGTATGGCCGGTGACTTGGGGCCTTCCGTTAGCCTCCGCTTCACGATGGCAGTGCTGGTCCCTTGCTTGTGACCGTGCCTCCGGGCTTCTATGGCCAGAGGACATGGAATCCCCTGCCGGTTGGATTCTGCTGCTGGACCTGGATGTCCCCACAGCCTCGGACTCCGTGTCCGGGTTTAGTGTCTTCAGCCAAGGCGAGCTATCTAGCTTCCAGCCTCTGGCACTCGCTCCTGCTCCTACAGAGCTCCTGTTGTAACTCTCCCTTTCCAGACTCTGACTCTCAGACTCTGTCTGACCTAATCCCGCCCCAGACCCAGTTTATAAGGGCAGATTCCACCCCTCCCAGGTCTGGGCGGGCAGTGTTGCATGCTTAGGGCTCCTGACCAGAGAAACCTCCCACTTGCTCTCAGACATAATATTTCTATTACTGTGGCAACCAGACCCCTGGGGTGCCACACATCCACAAGGCCCGAGTTGCTAGCCATATGGGTGAGCACAGCACGTTACACTCAGGGACGTGGGCTACAACACAGCTTCAAGCAGAATAGCCAAAAGAGTATAGTGAGAACGGCAGGCCTACAACTCCACCTGCCCAGGGGGACTCTATGCTTGCTCCCAGACCGACCGGACCCTTATTACTAGCCAGTACTCCCGTTGGGGCCTGTATAATTGCCACGAGTAAAGACCCTGGGACTGCACTATCTGACTCCGTGTCATTACTGACTACCTGCACCATAACCACCATCATCTACACTCGCTGCCCTGGAGATACACTCTTCCTGTGGGGAGTTACACTACCTTAGCTGCTATACCACCAGCTTCAGAGGACTGTTCCGCAGCGGCGGTTCCTATTGACCGCATTCCACAAGTGGCGTAGTCGGACATTAAACACCTTTACACATAGACTACCTTTGATTTGACCGCCCTGGGTCATGGACCGGGTCGCCGCCACGGTGACTACAACCCCCAGCGTCTACAGGCCCGGATCCGGGTACACCGCGGCCCAGGGGGCGCGTCACAGTCACTAGCGGGAATGTCAAACATCTTCTCAATTTGTTTCTCCACCCTCTCCGGATCTGCATTCTTCAAGTCTATCTGAAAGCAAAAGTATAAATACTAATTATTTATCAAAGGTAGACAACATCTAGAAACCATATAATAAAACTGGCATAAAATATAGTGCTGAACAAGAGTTTAGGGAGAGATGTACAACTGGCACTGGCCTTTAAAAGGGGTTGTATAATCGTACAAAACTAGCAAAAATGTAAAGTGCCTGTAACACAAGGAACTTGCAATTTACCTCTTAGTAAAAATCCTATTCTTTCTCAAGAACAGAGGAATTTTAATTTCATAATTTTTTTTAATCAAATAATTTTTATTGAAAAACTCCAAATACAAATTTTCCATCTTTCAAATAACATACATGGCATAGTAATTCCATAGTATAAAACATGAACAAAGTATCTGAACTTCAATTCCCATAACCCACCCTAAACCCAAATCCCAACACTTCAGAGAGAACCATTTTCAGAGCAGTTCTAGAATAACGGACTATAGCATTTGTAGAAGGGGGAAGGAGATAAAAAAAGTGACTAACAAAGGGATAGTAGCGTTTTAATTTTATCATTTACTGCTTGATGCCTGAGCCGGGGAGTGCACGCTTGAAAACTGTTGCAGGCTGCTGTAATCACAGGACACAAGCAAACAGCATGGCATTTCCTATCAGCACGGAGGAAGTAAGGGGCAACAGTAATGAAAGTCTCCTTCTACTCCATGCCCCCTGAGGAAGTGTTGACGAAACGCGCGTTGGGGTTGAGGGACGCGTGCATGCCCTACACAGAGCTCCTTCACAACTTCAGGTAATTAATAGCAGCACGCATACACTGCAATTTACTTATTATGGATACTGGTAGATCTTGATTACTTAATCTTGGAGTGCTGTATATTATTAGAGCCTTATTAATTTTGAGAATTGCTCCATAATTTATATTAGCAGCACTCATACACTGCACTTTATTATTCATGGATACTGGTAGATCTTGATAGGTTACTTTATCCTGGTGTGCTGCATATTATTAGAGCCTTTTTAATTCTTAGAATTGCTTTCCATTTTATACTAGCAGCACACACACATGGCACTTTACTTTATCCAAGACACAGATCCTGTTATGAGTTTGATAATTATTTCTTTACCTTATATGTGATTTTGTTTTCTTTTTTATGTACTAATTATTGGATTATTGTATTATGGATTTCTGGTTGAGACCATTTTTTACAATATTGAACTTCTCCAAATTAGACATAATTTGATTTTCTGAGTATACAGTGGCTATTGGGCAGTGCTATCCGCTATCCCTCACTTTTGAGGTACTGCATATATATATTTTTTAAACGTTGTTTACAAATGAATTTTCTGTATTAATAAATATTTATTTTAATGATAATGGTTGTGGTCTTGGTTTGATTGCCCCCCTTATGATTAGGAGAGGGGTGTCATTCTTTTGATTTATAGATTATTTATGACCATATTGATTTTGGACCTATTGATTTATTATCTGTAGAGTATTAGATGTGATTTAACCCCTTAGCGAAGGTGCTATCACTATATGAAGTGGGCTCACATGCTACATTACATAGCGGGCACCTGAGTAAAGGCCGGTTTCACACATCAGTGTATTTTATTTTTTTTTCTATTGTGAAAATCCTAAGTGATCAAGAGATTGCCGATTTCAAGATCCTGGACTAGTAAAACATGCAATAAGAAAACACTTTTAAATATATGTATATGCACTGCTCAAAAAATAAAGGAAAACTTAAACAACACAATGTAACTCCAAGTCAATCATACTTCTGTGAAATCTACCTGTCCAGTTATGAAGCAACACTGATTGTTAATCAATTTCTCCTGCTGTTGTACAAATGGAACAGACAACAAGTAGAAATGATAGGCAATTAGCAGGACAATCCCTTTAAAGGAGTGGTTCTGCAGGTGGTGACCACAGACCGTTTCTGTGTCTGTCAGCACCGTGTCCAGAGCACGGAGCAGACCCCAGGAGATGTGGAGGGGGCCGTAGGAGGGCAACAACCCAGCAGCAGAAACTTTGTGCAAGAAGTAGCTGTGCCAGAGCCCTGCAAAATGACCTAGAGAAGGCCACTAACATCCATGAGTCTGCTCAAACTGTCAGGAACAGACTCCATGAGGGTTGTATGAGGGCCCGACATCCACAAATGGGTGCTTACAGCCCAATACTGTGCAGGGTGATTGGCATTTGCCAGAAAACACCAAGATTGGCAGATTCAGCATTGGCGCCCTGTGCTCTTAACGGATGAGAGCAGGTTCACACTGAGCACGTGAGACAGTCTGGAGATGCCGTGGAGAACATTCCTCTGCCTGCAACATCCTTCAGCATGACTGGTTTGGCGGTGGGTGAGTAATGGTGTGGGGTGGCATTTCTTTGGAGGGCCGCACAGCCCTACATGTGCTAGCCAGAGGTAGTCTGACTGCGATTAGGTACTGGGATGAGATCCTCAGACCCATTGTGAGACAATATGCAGGTGTAGTGGGCCCTGAGTTCCTTCTGATGCAGAACAATGCCAGACCTCATGTGACTGGAGTGTCAGCGGTTCCTGCATGATGAAGGCATTTATGCTTTGGACTGGCCTGGCTGTTCCCCAGACCTGAATCCAATCGAGATCATCTGGGGACATCATGTCTCGTTCCATCCACCAACGCCATGTTGCACCACAGGAGTTGACTGATGCTTTAATCCAGGTCTGGGAGGAGATAGCTCAGGAGAACATCTGCCGTCTCATCAGGAGCATGCCCAGGCATTGTAGGGAGGTCATACAGGCACGTGGAGGCCACACACAATACTGAGCAGCATTTCCTTGTCTTGAGACATTTCCACTGAAGTGGGATCAGCCTGTAATTTGATTTTGCACTTTGATTTTGAGTATCATTCCAAATCCAGACCTCTATGGGATATTAATTTTGATCTACATTGAGCATTTTTATTTTTATTATTCACAACGCATTCCACTATGTAATGAATAAAGATTTGCAACTGGAATATTTCATTCAGTGATATCTATGATGTGGTATTTTAGTGTTCCCTTTATTTTTTTGAGCAGTGTATGTTAGTTTTGAAATCACCTGCCCCCCTAACCTCTCTTCCCCAAGTGTAACTGGTAGAAGTGCACAAAGCAAAACTTATATATATTTATTGTGTGGACGAGTAACCATGCGGCATTACCAAATATCTATCCCATACCCAAATAAACAACTAAATGAAAAAACAAAGCCCCAGAATTTGCATTTTTCAGATCGTTGCACTCCCCCCTCCACACCACACTAAAAATGATCAAAATGTCATATATCAATAAAAAATGTGCACAGGTGCGAACACACTACTCCATTGACAGGAAAATTTAAGTTATGGACCTCAATAAATGGTGACACCATTTTTTTTTTTGTTGTTTTTAATATAAACTATTATCTTTTTCCAGCCACTCCAGGCTGGGGAGAATTTGACTCTGCATTCTCTTTCAATGAGATTAGCACTCATGGGGGTCAGGAATTTTATTGGACTCTATACAGGTTGTACACCTTTAGCTCTGAAAAGCTTTAGGATCATCTACAAATGTATGTGTATAACGGTATAAAAATAAATAGAATAGAGCTGATTATATTGGTTACAATAACATGAAACCCTAGCAGAAACCTTCAGGATAATTGAGCAGATGAAGTCACATTTTACTCTTTGGCCTCCTCTCCAGTGGTGGCGGGGTCCGTCTTTATTTAGGTGGACACAGAAGCGTTGTAGACCGTACTTTAGATGAAGACCTTGATGTAGTGCTCATCATAGAGCACTGTATAAGTGAACGTTGCCTACGTGATATTTGATAGAATCTGTTATTGCTTTAACCGGTAATTCAGCAGTTTGAGACTCCAGACCCTTGTGCTCACACTGTATGTATTGCAAAGGGAATAAGTTTCACTGCCTAAAAGTGCAGCTTATGATGCCAATGCTGAATCATCACTTTAAATGTTTTTGGGTGGAAATGCTAATGTTTAGTTATTTTCTTAATCTTAGTGAAGTGAAGAGATAAAAGAGTGTTCCCTCTCCAGATGCTATAGTTTTGTCTGATAATGAACCCTCAAGTCCACGGATGAATGGCTTAACAAAGGCACAGGAGCTCAATTCTGAAACTTTTTTGGTAAGAACATTTTATATTCTCCAGTTTCCACTACTCTTGCTTTTATGTAATTATTTTGATATGGGATCATAGTTTTTAATTCACTGTAGCTTAAAGAGGACCTGTCACCAAAGTTTCCAATTTTTGCTCTGATTTGATTCCGGGTTCATTGCATTTTTATTTTAAAAAGCGCTATGTGGTTCCAGAGAGATGCTGCTTATTATTTAGTACTGATTTTATCATCTTTACAAGGGGGGCGCTGCTGAGTGAATTATGCAAAGCAAGCTAAAGCAAGTCCCTGAAAATCGTGTGGGAAACACTCCTTGTAAAGACCGTAAATAAAATAAAAGCCTATTTCTTTGCAACCGTACTACGGATTAAAAACAAAACCCTGAATACTTCAGGGGAGCAGTGGGAATAAAATTAGAGCAAAAACTGTTTACTTTTCACCTAATGACAGGAAATCTTCAACATTATAGATAAAAATACAAGTGGATTTAAAGGGAGCTTGTTTAACTAATATAACAAAATGTATTTACCTACAGCCATAGTGATAATCTACAGGTATTGGTTTTGTTTTTTTTAATACCTGTAGCAGTGTAATTGCAAGTGCTGTTGCAGGGAGAAAATGAAATATCTATTCTCCTTGAAACAGCTCACTTCCTATCATAAGGGCTGTAAAGTCAGTGCTCAGTACACAGTGATCACACTGTAATCACTCCCCCATACCCCTTGACTGATCTACTGTTCTGTAGCGTGTGAGCAGGAGCAGTGACTACAGTGCGCTCACTAACTGTTCACATTCCAGCGCCGCCTCGAAGGCTGGAAGCAAGCGGCTGCAGAGAGAACATAACTTAATTTTCTCTCTGAAGTTGCACTTCCAGTTAAAAAGGTATATATTTAAAGGGAATCTGTCAGCAGGTTTTCTTATGTAATTTGAGAGCAACATGACGTAGGGGCTAAGACCCGGATTCCACAATGTCACTTGTGTGGTGTGTTAATAAAATCAGGAAAGTATCACTATAGGACTGCTGCCTCATGCCTCCTAGTCAATTGCTCTGTGTAACCCTGCCCCCACTACTGACTGACAGTTTGCTGCCAATCAGTGGTGTGGACAGGGTTTTACAGAGCTTAGCATTTTGAGCAATGCTAAATCTGCAGCAGAGAAAACTGATTTTTATAAAACCAGCAGCCCTGTAAGTGACACATTGCTGGAATCTGGGTCTATGTTCCTATACCATTCTGCTATCAGATTATATAGCAATAACCTGTTGATAGATTCCTTTTTAACACCGTATTTACCATCTGTTTTCCCTATATGGCAGGTAAACAATGTGTTTCTTGCTGACAGGTTCCCTTTTAGGTTAAGTTCACACCATGCATTTTTGATGCTTAATAGGTCTGCCAGATATAGCAATGTGAATCTGGATGTGCTGTGCACATGATGCGGAAATTT